>NC_135344.1:42648371-42951967 GCF_023851605.1 Tamandua tetradactyla
ACAGACTAAATCCACCTTGAAGTGGCGAGGTCACATCTCCATGGACACAACCTAATCAAATGGTGCCACCCAGCAACAAGTCTACATCCACATGATTGGATTAAAAGAGAATGGCTGGGATACGTAACAGTTTCAAACCAGCACAGTAATATATGCCTTTTTTTTTCTTTCAGTAGAGGTCTATATTGCATAATTATGATGACCAAGCTCTTTTTCCTACCCTGCACTCCCGAATTGATTACATTCTAGTTAAATCAATATTTGGAACCTGATAGAATTGTACACAAAAGCTTATGTATTTTTATAATGGCAGGGCTGATTGAATTTTCTCCCAATCTTGAATGGTTCTCTTTTTCATCTACTAACAATCTGGGGTAAGTATCAAAACGAAAAGTGCTGCACATCTAATAGTTACAGGACAATAAAATCATATTTATAATATTGTTGTTTCCTTTCTCCATGGCTGGCAGTCAAAGAGAAGAAAGAAATCTAGTCCAAACTGATTTTCTCTACCTTAAGATTTTGTAATGTATTTCTAGCATAACAAGAAAATTAACAAGATATATGACTCACTCTTCTCTTCAAAATAAAAAGAAATCTGCCACAGTGAGAATGAAGAGAGAAATCAGTTAACTGTTTTAGCCAGGAGGTATTATGTTCATAAGGAGAGCTAGAAAGTTGTGCTTCTAAGTCTGGTCTTCAATTATCTTTTCCCTTTCCCCTTATTTCACCTTTCTTCTTTGTCCCTCATTTTCTTTTCCCTCTCCCTTCCCTTGTCTTTAGTGTTCTAGTAACATAATCCATATTAAGGTATAAATATATTATTAGAGTCAAGAGATATATTGCAAGTTTTACTAGCCCTCAGATAGCATTAATCTTGGAAATAGGATCAGGCCAAGGGGGTGTAGTCAAGATTTATGAACTTAAGAATTTGAAAACAAAATAATTTACTAATAGATATTGCCATTAGATATACGAGGCATAAAAAAAAAGTATGCAGGAGAGCTGTCATGCAAATTTTTGTGGAGAAAAACTGTTAGGACCTTGGTTCCAGCTCTTGTAAATACATTAAAAAATTTTGAACAAAGAAGAGATAATGGTCATGACGTTAGTTGACCAGGGGTATCTATTAGAAAGAAGTGTGGACATTTGTGGCAAAATACTCTAGGGCCAAGTAAACTAATTGATGCATGAATGCTTAAGTTCCTATAAAATGCAAGTCATGGTCATATAGTCCAGGGTGTATTGTCTAAAAAGCAGTTGGTGTCTTGGATTGCAGTATAAAAGCAATGTACATGAATATTATATATACACTCATTCTTTCAAAACGATGCCAGTGATTAACTTGAGACCTCAGTTTCTGTGTTAGGTATTTGAGAGTTGGAGGCATTTTAGACATAATAAATTTAATTTCATAAATAGAAATTAGAACTTATATAATTTAGGTAATTAGTCTAAAAATAATGTCTCAGGAATGACAATAATTAGTCAGCATTCATTCATGTGTGCAGAAGAAAAATGTGGGTCTCTGACCTTTTAGATTTTACTTATTAATGAAAGAGAAAGTTCCTAAGCAAAACAAATTAAAAGGGACTTTCCTACCCCAGGATGAAAAAGGGTCTGGAGACTATACCTTATATGTAATGGATAAAATAAAAATTGGAGACATTTAGCAAGGAAGAAATATATAGTGGGGTGTTTGAAATTTATTAGAAAAGGATGATGATGTTTGGACCAGAATAAATGGGACAGCCAGGTAAAGAGTGGGTCTTTATACCAAACCTTTCCATAGTACAGACCTGTTTTGGTTTATTAAAGCTGCTGGGATGCAATATACCAGAAATGGATAGGCTTTTACAAATGGGATTAGTTAAGTTACAACTTTACAGTTCTAAAACCATATAAGTGTCCAAATTAAGGCATCAACAAGTAGATACCTTCCATTCAAGAAAGGCCTATCCCATCTGGGGTTTCTCGCTCATCTGGGAAGTCACATGGCTGGCATCTCCTGGTCCTTTCTCCCACTTGCTTTCAGCTTCTGATTCCAGTGGCTTTCTATGTTGGCTCTCCAAGCATCACCAAATATCTGTGTCTAAGTGTCTGCTGTTTGTGTTGGCTCTTTTAAGGACTCCAGTAAACTAAGTAAGACCCACCTTTATGGGACTTGTATTGATGATTGTATGGTATGTGAATACATCAATAAAATTGCATGAAGAAAAAAATGAGTGAGTTGACTAAGATTTATCTGAATAAACTTGCATGTATATGATTTTACTTCTGTCCATGCTTATTAAGATAGTGAATTACAATGATTTCAAATATTGAAACTATGTTTCTTTTCTGGATAATTTTTAACTACAAATTAAGTAATTTAATAGCTATGGGATTTTGCAGATTCATCTTGAGGCATTTTCAATATTTTTTGGTTTTTGAGGAAATAATCCATTTCATCCAAAATTTCAAATTTATGTGTGTAGAGCTGTTTGTTATTTCTTTGTTACCCTTTCGTTAATCTGTAGTAATATTCCTACCTTCATTCCTGAAGTTGATCATTTCTGTCTTAAAGTAAGTCTGGCTAACAGTCTAAAAATTTATTGATTTTTTCAGTGAACCAAATATGGAGTTGAATTATTTTTTCTGTTTTCGATTTTATTGATTTTGGTTCTTTTTTTAAATCACTTCTACTTGCTTTGGATTTAGCTTGCTTATTTTTTTTCAACTTTCTAAACATGGTAGTTTTTAGATTATTTTTTGAGATAATTCTTTTCTAATATAAACATTTCAGTATAAAATTTTCTTTATATACTGCTTTAACTGCATCCTACAGATTTTGACATGTTATCTTTTATTCTTATTCAATACAGTAGCATCCCTTGAGAGTTCCTCTGTAATTCATGGAATATTTAAAAGTGTGGTATTGATTCTGCAAGGGATTAGACACTTTTATCTTTATATTATTTATATATAATTTAATTTCATGTGGTCAAGGAGCATAGTCTGCATGATTTTAATTATTTAAAAATTTTCCAGTTAGTTTTATGACCTAGAATATGGTCTTACATTGATAAATGTTCCAGGTGCATTTTAAAAGATTGTATGTTCTGCTATTTTGAATGAAGTTTTTTATAAATGATATCAGATCTTGTTGGTTGGTAGTTTTTTTTTTTTTTTTTTTCTGTTCTTCAGTATCATTGGTGATCTTCTGTCTAAGCAATACTGACAGGATGCATTGAAGTCTCCATCTATTTTTGTGGATTTGCCTATTTATTCTTTCAATTCTATCTTTGAATCAAAACTTTTCAAATATGTTTGTATCATATACTTTTAGAATTTTTGCGTAGGCTTACTAAATTGTTCATTGGCCCTCTTTTTCCCTGGTAATTTTCTTTGTACTGAAATGTGATCTTAATATGGCTGCTCCAGCTTTTTTAAAAATCGTGTTGGCATGGTATATCATTTTCTGTATTTTTACTGTACCTACTTAACCTTGAAGTGAGTTTTTGTAATCAACAACATGTCATCATGTTTGGGTCATCTTATTGTTTTAATCTACTCACTGTTTTTTACTTGGTGATTTTAGGTCATTTACAAGGATATAGTTATAAATCAGGATTTAATTCTATCATTTTATAATTTATTTTCTATTTTCTCCCTATTGTTTTATTCTGCTATTTCCCTTTTGTACTTAACTGTATATAATTGATCTTTTTTGGTATTCTCTTTAATTTATCTGTAATGCTTTTTGTGTGTATATATATACATATACTATATAATGTTGAAACCTTACCAGAATTTACATATTTTATTCCTTGTTTCATGATATAATTGTCTTACAATACCACTTCTATATGCATTCATACCCACATACAATATTACAATTTTTGTTTCAAACATATTTTTTAAAATCAAGATAAATGTTCTATTATACTTGCCCATTTATTTTCCCTTTCTCTTGATTGTTCATTATTCCCGATGTTCCAGGTTTCCTACTTTTATGATTTCCTTTCCTCTGAAGAACTTCCTTTAGCGAATCTTTCAGAGTAAGTCTGCTAGGGACCAATTTTCTCATTTTTCTTTCACCTGAATGTTTTTTTTTTAAACTATTGTACCATTTTTTGGGGGCTGGATAAAGAGTTCTAGATGGGCATCTTTTTCTTGTGTCACCTCCTTCTAGCCTCAGTGGTTTCAGAGGAGAAATCCATTGTTAATTGACTTACTGTTCACCTATATGTAAGACATTATTTATCTCTTGCTTCATTTAAGATTATATTTATTAGTTTTCAGAAATGTTTTTAAGATGAGCTGGGTTCCTTTGATTGTATTTTGATTTTGATTTGCCCAACTTTGTGAAACTAGGAGCTTTCTGGCTTTCATCAAATTTAGGAAGTTTTCAGCCATAATTATTCAAATAATTTTTTAGTCCACAGGTTCTTCTCTTCTTCTGGGACTTCAATGATACAAATATTAGACTTTATTACTACCATAGAACAAAGTTTATCATGTGAAAATCTATTTCTCACCATTATTTAGATTGGATAATTTCTATTGGTTTAAATTTACATGTACTGACTCTATAACCTGTCATCTCAATTCTACACTTAAGTTCACCTGTGAGCTTTATATTTTGATTACTGTATTTTTCATGTCTAGAATATAATTGTATCTTGTTTTTATCTTAAATCTATTCTATTTGTCTACTTATATTCTATTTGCTGAAACTTTTGAATCTTCCCAGAATGTCCATAATTGATTGCTGCAGTGTTTTTAGGATGTTTGCTTTAAAATCTGTTTCAGATAATTTCACCACTCTGTTACCTCAGCATTTCTGTCTGATGACTGTATTTTCTCATTCTATTTGAAATTTTTCCTGATTCTCGGTGTGATGAGTGAATGTATATTTTTTCTTGGATATTTTGAGTATTCTGTTGTAAGAACTTATTTCTTTTTTAATGTATTTTAGCAGGCAGGCTGCATTTTTAGATTCAGAACACACATCCCAGCCCACTTTTGTGAATTGTGGCTCATAAGTCAATGACGTTCCCAAGTTTTTAGAATGTTATTCTGATCCTCCTTGTTTACATGTTATAGAACAAAAAGCAGTCTGAATTTGTGATGTTTTTGCAC
This sequence comes from Tamandua tetradactyla, assembly GCF_023851605.1. Taxonomy (NCBI): domain Eukaryota; kingdom Metazoa; phylum Chordata; class Mammalia; order Pilosa; family Myrmecophagidae; genus Tamandua; species Tamandua tetradactyla. Next base: position 42,653,496 of record NC_135344.1, read on the forward strand.
TCCATAGTTCAGTTCTGAAAGCTTTCATTGTGTTGATTCTGATGAGTTTTATGCATGGGCCACTCAAGAATTTGCTTAGCGCTTAACCCACGGATTTAAAGGGCCTTTTCTGCAGCTTCCTCCTCTTCCTTATTTACTCCCACCATTTAAATGGGCTATCCATGGATGCTACCATTCTGTTTTTATTCACTAAGTACAAGTAGGCCACATTCAGCAGGTCCACATCACAGTTTCTGTAGTGCTTGTTGGGAAGGGTTTCCGGTACCACTTTTAGCTGGTAGTTTGCAAGAATTTTGGATGTATTATTCCACGATCCTCTGGCTTTCTTTGTTGTTTTTGCGAAGCCAGCTGTCATTATAATTAACATTCTTTTATAGGTGATCTACCATTTATCTCTGTCTTATTCTACGATAAGAATCTTTGTCTTTTAGTTTCTGCAAGTCTCCTAAGATATTTTAAAATCATATTTTAGATTCATTTGTCTTCCTGAATCTGAAGTTAATGTCTCACTTTATTAATTATGAAAGATCATTATCTATCTTCTGTTTGAAAATTGCCTCTTTGTCTGTCTTTCTAGTCCCTCCTTCCCCGTAATTTAGCTAGGCTTTCTCACTGTACCCTCCAATTCTTTTTTCTTTCATATTTTCCCTTCTGTTGACTGTCTGGACTACATTTGATGGTATACTGAGACTGACTTATACCAGTCTGCAATAGCCAATTGTTAAATATTCATAAATGTTGTGAGCCAGTTGTTAAATTATCATTATCATGAAAATGAATGTGGTGAGAATATTTAAAATTGGTAGTGCTACAATTATTTTTTTTTAGGGGATTGGAGGTGGTTATCAGTATAACACTGATTATATTCTAAATAATTTTTTCAGATATATAATTGAATTTTTCATATATCTTCAGCTATATCTTATTCAATCCATCCATTTAACTTCTAATTTCAATTACATTTCAAGTAAATGTTGAAAAGGATTCTGTGTCAAATCTATCTTATCATTTTTTTTAATAATCTCTTACTTCTTAGCCATTTTATAGTCTCAGATTGCACATATGCTGTGATGTTCTGTTTGGTAATTCTCATGGCTATCATCTTATTTTTCAGTTTTTATACTTATTTTTTAAGAATTGTTAAATAGATATAGATATAAAGATAGAAATATAATTTTGTCACTTATCCTCCATGCCCTGTTAAAACTCCATTTCTAGGTCACAAGAGACTGGCAGATGGCACTTGTTATTGCCAAAGGGGCAACCATTCTCTATTTTGGTCTCCAATACATTTCTTTATTTTCTAGTGGTTTGGGTGTACAATTAAATGGTACTATATATATAGATACACTATATATGCAGTCTAAATCCTTTTCTCTTTTATTTAACTTTTCATGGGTGTTTGTCTTTCCTTGCCATGTAGTTTGTAAATTCTTAGACATATTGATAATGTTTTAAGCTTGTTTATTTTACCAAATCACCCAGCTCAATTTTGAATCTACTTTGTATTTTCTATGATTATTGTGATTAAATATGGGTATAATTAGTTGGATTTGCTTGAGCAGATTGCCTTGCATATCTACTTCACTATATTGCTAGCGACCAAAGTGATAGTATTTTTTCCAGAGTTAATTTGTGATATGTATAAATTGCTTTGATCAACATTATGTAATTGATAGTCATTATTGCTAGCATTGATTTTAAACTAGTATATTGGATAATATGAAAATAAACTTACCATTCCTGAGTTCAGTACTAAACTTAAGGTTCTCTTCTCCTTCAAGTTACATTTCTCCTTGAGTTTATAAAGTCCATATGACTTGCTTTGGTTAATAAATATGAGCAGAAATGACAGGTGTCTTTTCTTAACAAAAGCATTTCAGAGACAATGTGCCATTACATAAGCTCTCTTTCCTTGTTCCGGAGACATGTGTCAGTACGAAGATGCTACAAGATTGAAACAACCTAGAATGGACCCATGAAATGGGGGACATCTGCCTTTGATAGTTACTTAGTCCCTTGATAAATATTGAGAGTGAAAAATAAGCTTTTATAATTGTAAGCCATTATATTTTAGAATTTTTTTTTTTACTGCTACAGAACATAGCTTAGCCTGATTGACACAAGTATATTTTTGCTATGCTCTGAGCTCATGATATGCTCCTTAATTTTTATTACATTGTTCCAAATGCATAATATGCTTAAGTTCTTTCCCTCTACCTAGATAAATTCTGCTTGGTCCTCAGATGTTCTAAATCCTTTTCTCTTTTATTTAACTTTCCATGGTTGGTTGTCTTTTCTTACCATACAGTTTGTAAATTCTTGGATATACTGATGATGTTTTAAGCTCTTTCATTTTACCAAGTTACCCACCTCAATTTTGAACCACATTCTTTTCTCAATAATTATTGTGAACTAAAATTGTCCGGGACTTCTCGCTCAGCGTCAAGCCCCCGGCCGGCGAAGGGGACAGAGGAGAGAGAGACAGACGCAGACAAACCGACTTGAATGGCAGACACGAATCCGTAACACGCGGCGGTTGTGAGCACAGACCTTTACTGGAGCTAAGCTTGCATTCTTTGTAACAGGTTCCGCGCGGGCTAAAATACCCCACGGGGGAGCAACCTCTATGCGGCCGTCAGGTACGGCTCCCTGCGGGTCGTCTCGCTTTCCCCGTCCGGGTAACGCCTTTATATACAAAATCCAAACCCAATGGGCTAACGCCACGTATACAAGGGTGATTGGTAGACAGGGTTGGCGGGCGCGTACGTCATACGCGGAGGCAGGATGCGGGCGCCATCTTGGCTCACTCGATGGGCGGGGGGAACTCTAGAGCAGGCTGCGGCGTGTCCACTAGGCCCGACCCGGGAGGCGGCTCTCCACATCTCCCCCTTTTTTATTCATTTTGACCCAGTGTCTCCATTGATGAGTGAGCTCCCGTGGGCCACTCAGGCCCACTACATGTTTTGGTGCTTTGGGGAGTCTGGACTAGGCTTGCTAGGCACCAACCAGAATGCCTCCTCATATAGAGACCGGAGAGCCCGTGAACTGGAAACAACGTGACTCTCCCTGCAGTGCTTCGCCTCACAACTGGGTTATGTAGGGGGGCAGGAGAGCGGCAACCAGAGCCGAGAGCGTCATTAGGTGTCTCTGTGCAATGGCCGGAGTCTAGTCTGGCCAGGACCGTGACTCCGCCGTAGAGATCATCCTTTAGACAAAAATTATGACTTCTGGTGCCGCCTTTTACACCCGGGACATGGCCATGGGCTTTGCAGCAGATCCTGTTTTCGAGCGCCCCGCCCTGAGTGGCCGGGACGGGTCATACAGTGAGGGGAAGGACTGGGTAGCGGGACGGTCGTTGCCAGGAGCATCAGGGGCGAGTGACATAGCCAACATGGTAGGGACACGTAATTGCTGCTGTGTCTGGAGCAAGCGTTCTAACAAACATTTAACAGTGACTAAACCCACTAATAGTCCCACTGCCACGAGGATCCAAGTAGTCAAATTGGGCCAAGAGAACCATGAGGTGACTCGGTTCCACAGACTTTGTACAGTCTCGCCCAGTTTGGAAAGGTCGAAATCAACGGGGGTCAACTTGATATCCCCAAGCACTCGAAGGTCTGAATCCACCTGTTGGGAGAGGTTAGTAAAGGTAGGGAGGTTTTAAAGCTGGTCCCCTTTCTATACGATAGAAGGGTGACTAGCGCTCCTGTTGTCATCTTGTCGTTCGTCGCCATCATCAGCAGAGTTGGAGACCGGATCTGGTGGCTCTGGTTGGAGGCTTATCAATTTTCTGGGCAACAGTTCCTTGGCGTCCTCGGGCGACGTCACGGTTCTCACCAGTCTTTCCGGAACCCACACAGGTTGACGTCCTGGTTCCTGGGGAAAAACACAAACAGAGCCTCTGGCCCAGCTGAGCACTGGGTCAGGGCCTTGCCATTGTCCTGACAGGACATCCTTCCAACGGACTAGACCTCTATGTGGAGGACTCGGAGTAGTGTGCTGAAGAGCAGGTGTCATTCCTAGTGAATTTTCATTTAAAAAATTATATGTAAATAAGGCTACAGACAGTTGAGCCTTCGGGGACAGGCCGTGGCCTATTCCCCCTTTCTGTTTTTTGAGCAAATCTTTAAGAGACCTGTGTGCTCTTTCAATGATTCCTTGCCCTTGAGGGTTGTAGGGGATACCATGTTTTAATTGCACTTCCATATTTGCACAAAATCTTTGGAAGGCTTTGCTGGTGTAAGCGGGTCCGTTGTCTGTTTTTAATATTTTCGGCTTACCCCAAGCTGCCCAAGCGGCAAGGCAGTGTGCAATTACTTGGTGGACTCTTTCTCCTGATTCGGCAGAGGCAAATAAAACTTGAGAACAAGTATCCACTGACACATGCAGGTATTTAACTTTACCATACTCTGAGTGATGGGTGACATCCATTTGCCAAATGTCTCCCGGGATGAGACCTTTAGGGTTAACCCCAACTGAAGGGACTGCTCTTTGTTCTACACAATTTCCGCACGCTCGGACTATATCTCTAGCTGTCGCACGTGGTATATTAAACCGCCTAGCTAGGGTACCTGCATTGATGTGAAATCTGTCATGGAATTCTCGGGCTTGCTGATATGGTGTCAGCGCAGGGAAGATGTGTGGCTGTCGAGTGGCTACATCTACTATGTGATTTCCTTGTGCCATGGGGCCAGGCAGGCCTGTATGCGCTCTAATGTGAGTTATGTAGAAAGGATGTTGTCTGGCACATATTGTCTCTTGAAGTTTGATAAAGAATGGTCTTACTGAGGAGGAATATTTTATAATGCCCACCGTCTCTAAAATATTTACAGAATTTACGACATAAATCGAATCAGATATAATATTTAGGGGATCGGTAATTTCTTTCAGGACTGTAATAATGACCTGTAATTCTACCCATTGAGGTCTCTGTGGTTGGAAGAACACTGTTTTGGGAGTACTCCCTTCCACACAGTATGCTCCTGAACCGGAGCTGGAACCGTCCGTGTACACGGTGAGGGCGTTCACTAGTGGCTTGGGTGAAGTCACTCTAGGAAAGATTACTGGGTGTCGGGTAACGAATTGCAAGAGGGGATCTTTTGGGTATTGGTTGTCAATACTTCCTAAAAAGGTACACCGGAGAATGGCCCATTGATCTATACATCCAGTAAGTGTCTCAAGTTGCTGGGAAGAGTAAGGTACTCTGAGGTTTTTAGGTTGTTGGCCAAAATGTTGTACGGCCCTTTTTATGGCTTCTAAGGCCTACTCTGCAATCGCCGTAGGATAATGCTCTAAACTCTTCTTGGGAGAAACTCCGGGGTGGACCCAGAGTAATGGTCCCTGTTGCCACAGCACCGCCGTGGGCTGTAGCTCTGTTGGCAGTAAGCAGGCCTCAAAGGGCTCATGGGGGTTTATTCTTTTTAAAGCAGCGCTACTGAGTGCCTGTTCTACTTGATATAGTGCTTGCCTCGCTTCGGGAGTGAGGTGCCGGGGCGAAGTTATGTTCGAATCCCCTTTTAGCAAGTCAAATAAAGGCGCTAATTTGGCATTAGGTAATTTCAGGTACGGGCGAATCCAATTGATATCTCCCATGAGTTTTTGCAAGTCATTGAGGGTATGTATGTTGTCTAGCCTAAGAGACACCTTTCGGGGGGATACATGAGTAGGTGTAATTTTTGCCCCCAGGAAGGTGGTAATCTCTGCTATCTGGACTTTTTCAGGGGCTACTTCTAGGTTGGCTTTTCTAAGTGTAAGGACTAAATGTGACAGAGCTGTCTTAAGGAGATCTGTGTCTTTATGAGTCAGCAAAATGTCATCCATATAATGAAGGATTTTTACTTGGGGGAAGTGCTGCCGGGTATCGGCCAGTTTTGCAGCAACATACAACTGGCACATGGTAGGGCTGTTAGTCATGCCCTGGGGCAGGACTGTCCACTCGAAGCGGTGACAGGGCTTCTCTTGGTTAAGAGAGGGCACAGTAAAAGCAAATTTTGGGGTATCTTCAGGGTGAAGTGGAATGGAAAAGAAGCAGTCCTTGAGATCCAAGATGACAATAGGCCAATGTTTTGGTAGAGCTGAGAGGAGGGGCAGCCCAATCTGAACAGGTCCTAAGGGCTCCATGCAGTTATTAATAGCCCTTAAGTCATGTAACAGTCTCCATTTACCTGATTTCTTTTTTATGACAAATACGGGGGTGTTCCAAGGTGATGTGGAAGGAATGATGTGGCCCTTTTTTAGTTGTGCTGACACAAGAGTGTGTAACGCTGAGAGTTTTTCCTTTGGTAAGGGCCACTGAGGCACCCAAACCGGGGTTTCGGTTTTCCACCTTAGTCTTATAGGTGTGGATGGGAATCTCCCCTCAGTGGCCCCTAGGAAAAACCCAGGCCTCGTTTATCAGAATTGGAGACAGCCTGTATAGGTGTTGTGCGCCCCTGCAATGAGGCTCCTAAGCCTTTGCCAGGGACATATCCCATTCCTTTTAACAGATGCTTAGAAGTTGGAGAACAGTTACTGGTCAAAGTAACGTCCATCTGGGCTAGAATGTCTCTTCCCCATAAGGACACGGGCAGGGCTAACACATAAGGCTGAAAGCTACCTTGATGTCCTTCTTCATCTGCCCAATGAAGGGCAGTTGCACTCAGCATGGGTGCTGAGACCTGGCCTATTCCTCTAATGGTGTCCTCCGCCTTGCACGTCGGCCAGGCGGAGGGCCATTCTTGTTGTCTTATAATCGACCGATCGGCCCCGGTATCTAGCAGGCCCAGGAAGGGTCTGCCTTGTACCTTAATAGTCAACATGGGTCGAGACTCCAGAGACATATGGAGGCCCTCAAAAACTTCTCCAGTAGACCCAAATCCCTTATCTCCTCTTTGTCTGGCTTTACTCGGAAAGAGCGGATGTAAGCTGGGCAAGAGCAGGAGCTGTGCCAGCTTATCACCCTCTGCAATGACCAGAGTACCTTGCTGAGATTGTACCATAATCTGGACATAACCTGTGAAATCTGAGTCTACAATACCTGGTATAACTGTTAATCCTTTCAAGGCTGTGGATGCTCTCCCTAATAGGAGCCCCACAGTACCTGCTGGTAAGGGCCCTTTAAAGGAGGTCCCCACCAATTGGACTCCCATGGAGGGGGTCAGTACAAGCCTGGAGGTGGCACAGAGGTCCAGTCCTGCTGATCCGGGGGATGCACGAACGTGGACGGGTGTTGTGTCGTCGTATGGCAAGCAAGGGGGCCCACCGGAAGGGCGGACCCCCTCTGCCCGTTTTTTGGAACCTGCTCAGGACGGCCAGAAATGCGCTTGCCCTGCGCATCGAAGGCTGATCTACAGTCTTCTGCGCGATGGGGTCCCTTGCGGCAACGGCCACATAGTCTGGTCATCGCATGCGGCCTATCATATTGTTGAGTGGTGGGTGGTTGGTCCTTATTGGGACAGTTTCTCTTAATGTGTCCCGACCGGCCACAGTGATAACATCCCTTAGGTCTTATTCCTAAGTCTTTGGTTTTCTTTGTATTTACTTGTAAGGAGCTGGCTAGCATGGCAGCTAGACCTGCAGCAGTTAACGGGCTGCCAGCGTCTCTACAGAGACGAACCCACTCCGTCATGCTCTTTCCCTTGTTTTGTACCAGGATAGCTTTACACTCTTTATTGCATTGTTCAAATATCATTTGTTTGACTACGGTCTCTGCTACTCCTGGGTCTGAGAAAATTCTCTCAGCCGCAGTTTGCATTCTGGCTACAAAATCCACGAATGGTTCAGTGGGGCCCTGGTGTATGCTACTGAGTGAAGCTTGAGCCTCTCCCGGGCCTGCCAACTTTTTCCAGGCGCCTATGAAACAGCGGAAAATCTGTCCATAGACTTCTTGAGGGAACCCTGTTTGATTCTGGGAATGGGCACCTTTCCCCAATAGCATATCTGCATTCCACCCGCCACGTCTCCCCGCTGCGTTTTTTGCGGCTTGTTCCTCAGCCAATTCCTCAAACCATGCTTTCCAATCTATGTATCGGCCTGGTGGCAAAGAAGCACGGGCCAACTGATATATATCTGCGGGTGTGTGATTCAGGGCGGAAAGGTTTTCAACCATATTCAATGTAAAAGGGGCATTGGGGCCATACTGATGGACGGCCTGCCTCAACTCCTTTAAGACTTTGTAATCATATGACTCATACTGATTATTACCTTGGGGATTGATAATAACCGGGTACATTTCTGAAGCTGGTTCTGGCTTAAGCGGTTGGTAACCGCCCAGCACACCGAAAGGTCTAAAGGTTGAAAAAGGAATCCAATTCCAGAAATGCCTCCCTCTATTGTTTGATGACGTGGGACCCTGAGGGCCTGCGTACGCAGGCGGGGGGCACAGCTGTAACTGCCCCTCCCTAGACCAGCCTGTAGGGGGTTCCGGGTCTCGCAAAGGAGGGCCACTGTAATTACCTGATTCGGCCACCAGAGGGAGCCCGTGGTGAGGGTTTTTGGCGAGATCACCAAAACCATTCACCGGAAACCGCCACGCCCCTGCAGCAGGCGCTGGCGGGGCGGAAGGCTGCGTGGGTGAGACAGGGGGCCTCCCCCAATCGATCAGCGGAGGCGCGTCTGCACCCTCGGTCTCATCACCATCTGACTCTGAGTCAGAGGTGTCTGAACTAGTGCTTGACTCTGGCGGCTTACAAGTGGGCGGCTCACTTTCACAGGAGCCGTCCGCTAAAAGGGTCTTTAAGGGAGCTAACAAAGGTGAACTTCCTGACTGCCCCATGCTTGCAGTCGGCACTGGACCTTAACCAATCGGGGAGCTCTCCCGACTCACTGGGGCTACCTGAACGCCCACAGCCCTTAACTCTCACGTAGCAGAAAGCACTTACCCTCTCACGTTGATCAGGCGCGGAGGTTCCGCCGTGAACCCGAGGAGCACGTCTTCACCAGCTCGGGGAAAGGCAGCAGAAGAAGGTTCCCCGTACGGGCCACCACTTGTCCGGGACTTCTCGCTCAGCGTCAAGCCCCCGGCCGGCGAAGGGGACAGAGGAGAGAGAGACAGACGCAGACAAACCGACTTGAATGGCAGACACGAATCCGTAACACGCGGCGGTTGTGAGCACAGACCTTTACTGGAGCTAAGCTTGCATTCTTTGTAACAGGTTCCGCGCGGGCTAAAATACCCCACGGGGGAGCAACCTCTATGCGGCCGTCAGGTACGGCTCCCTGCGGGTCGTCTCGCTTTCCCCGTCCGGGTAACGCCTTTATATACAAAATCCAAACCCAATGGGCTAACGCCACGTATACAAGGGTGATTGGTAGACAGGGTTGGCGGGCGCGTATGTCATACGCGGAGGCAGGATGCGGGCGCCATCTTGGCTCACTCGATGGGCGGGGGGAACTCTAGAGCAGGCTGCGGCGTGTCCACTAGGCCCGACCCGGGAGGCGGCTCTCCACATAAAATATGATTTAAATTATGAGAATACATTCAGGATTTTCTTTATAGCATTTCCAAGTATGTGTCCTACCAGTGATACTAGGATGATTTGAATATAATACTTAAATTTTTCTTTCCTAGTGAATATTGTAAAAATATAATAAACAACAGGCATAGTAATATATATGTAAAGTGTGCAATTTACAGGAACAATAATTATTAGGATTAAATGATCCTTCAAAGTAATAATAGTACTAAGCAGGTGTGTTCAATTTTTTGGCCATTCATTCTCTCACTTCAAAATAATACTGACTAGTTTGAGTGCATAAACCAAAGCTATAGCACATGTTTTGTAACAGATGTTTTATTGCCTGGCACATTAAAAATCTAATTCATCCAAAATACTATAATATGCCCCCAACCCCAACCATTACTGAAAATAAAACAGCAAGAATGCCAAGCAACCCCAAAACAAACTGGAAAAGTCATTCCAGAGTATAAGAACTCTTTTGTCCTTAAGTTTATCTCCATTATATGTTTTCTCTTTCTTAAACTTTGAGCTTAAAAATTAAGTGCTGTGATTTTGCTTCAATTTTTCCTTTTAACCAGTGCTTTCTTCTCATGAGAAAACATAATTGTGGGTGATGTTACTAGTAGTGTTTCTGCTTTGAGTATAGGAAAAATTATTTAGGTTTATAAAAAAAATCTCAGATTCTTAAGAAAATGACACAAGTTGAACACAAGAGTGCAAAATCTGTTCTACTTTATTGTACACCTTTGTAACGATTAGTTCTGATTCTATTTCTACTTGCCAGATAGCGTTAATTCATGTTTTGCAAGTACAAACGCTTCCAGTGGCCAGGAAGACAAGGAGGCCAGTTGATGTAAAGGGGAATGGTGATTAAGAAAACAATAACTGGAAAGGGTGCATTGTGGTTCAGTGGTAGAATGCTCGCCTTCCATGTGGGAAACCCAGGTTTGATTCCCAGACCATGCAGCACACCTCCAAAGGAAAAAAAAAAAAGAATATAATAACTGGAAAGCAAAGGAAACTGAGACCTGTGCCAAGTTTTCTTCTTCCATTCCTTCCACTGCCCTTTTGAAATCTAAAACTTGATTCACTTGCCCACTAGATTAGCATCATTTTCGTCAGTGACGTTCATGTGCAAAAGCAGGTTAAGCACATGATGACTTTGACCAAGAAACCAATGAGAAAGCAGAAGAAATAGATACAAAGGCAGAAGAGTTCAACATTGAGAAAGGTCATCTTGTGAAAACCCAAAGACGGAAGATTATGGAATACTGTGAGGAGAAAGAAAAGCAGACTGAGCAGCAAAATAAAATTCAGATGTCCAGTTTGATGAATCAAGCAAGGTTCAGTCTTCAGAGGCAGAGATTACCTTATCACAGACCTACTATATGTAGTAAAGCAGAGACTCAGCAAGGTGGGAGAAGATACAACCAGGTACCAGGAGCTGCTGGATGGACTTGTCCTCCAGGATTTGTACCAGTTGCTAAAGTCCTGAATGATTGTTCATTTATTCATTGTAGGAAAAAAGATTTCCCTCTGGTTAAGGCTGCAGTGCAAAAAGCAATTCCTGTGGACAAAATTGTCACCCAAAAAGATGTTGATGTCCAAATGATCAGGAGGCCCACCTGCCTGAGGATATAGTTGGTGGTATTGAAATCTACAGTGAATATTGTAAAATAAGGGTTTCTAATATCCTAGAAAGCTGGCTGAATTTCCTAGCCCAGCAAATGATGCCAGAAGTAGGGGATCCTTGTTTGGTATACATGTCAACAGGAAGTTTTTGACTAAGTCTTTGGGAAGTGGAATTCATTCCACTCTTCTGCTGCTATGATATAGAAGTTTCTTATATTTCAGAACCAAGATTATCTGTTTAACCTCTTCTTAGCTGTTCTAATATTATGTACTTATTAGTGGAATACCCTTCTATAGCGAATACCCTTGGCCTAATTGTGAACAGTGAAGAAAGTCTCACTTAAAATGACCAGGAGCTGCCTCTAGTTCATTTAGAAGCAATACAACTCTCAGTTGGTTCTAGAGCTTGAAGGTGAAGGAATTGGTTGGTGGTCGCATGAACTTCTCCGAGTCTCCTGCTAACTCCTGAAGTTACCTAGTAAAGAGTCATTTTCCATTTTCTGTCTTCTATAAGAGTTTTAAAATTTTATTGAGAAAACAGTTTTTAAGCTTTAGCAGAGTCAGAGAAGAAAGGAAACTAAGGGTATGGTAAAATTACAGTGTGCTAGGTCTAAACCTTTCACAAGGGCCTTTTCTTCCTCCCACAGCTCATTTATTTTTTCCTCAGATGACTGCTAGGAGCTGCCCAGGGTCTAACAACAGATACATGGCAGAGCTGGAATTTTAACTCTGGTCTGTTTGACTCTGTCTCATCTTGGTGGAGAAAGAGGCCACTATTTTGGCACCATGCTCTTCCTCCCTAACCTGAAGTTTTAGATTAGGTAGGGCCTAACACACGTGATTCTGGAACAGGTATTCTGTTTGTGGAACGTGATCCCTCTTGTGTGACATTATTTCTCTCCTCTAGAGCAGCCTTGTAGGGGAAGAAATTGAGGTACGTGAGAAAAACTATCAAAGCAAACTCAGTTCCTCAAGATGATGCAGTTATTTAGTGATAGACTTAAGACTCAAAACCCAATGTTGAACTGCATTGCACAGTGAACCCTAAGTTAAACCATGGACAGTAGTTAATAGTACCATTATAAAAATGTGTTATCATCATTGTAACAAATGTTGCACAAAAGTGCTAGGTGTTAATAATGGGGTGATGTATGGGGATCCTATAATTTATGCATGATAATTCTGTTACCCACAACTTCTCTAATAAAGAAAAAAACACCCCAATGTAATTTAAAAAACAAAATAAAACAATAATTGTAGAAGGGATTAAAAAATAAAAATTCCAAAATAAAATATACTCAAATAGTAGATTTTGTTAGAAGAAAATTTAGCTTTTAGTGTGCAAATTTGCGTCATCCACTGTTTTAACAAATACTTAGTTTAACTAAATATTCATTTATCAAATGTATATAAAGATTCATACCAGGAAGAATGGTTTAAATTTAAATATTTTAGTTTGTGATACTTCTGTAAATCTAATGTAGTATACAGAAATGTACCAACACTAAATCCCACTAAATCCTCTACCTTCCATCTATTCATTCATGTCCCATGCCTTCTTGCATATTTCATATTTAATTTACTCACAAACAACAGTTCTCGATTTCCTTTTCTCCATCTCGTTTACTATGTCTTCTAATCATTAACATCTTATTCAAAATATATCAAAGGAAAAAGAGGCTCTCTAAGATTTTCTGACCATACCCTATGTCCCATGGACATTATCAACATGTCAAGACAAGCACAAGACAGTCTATGGGAAATAACTGATTGGACATTTTCTTTTAAGATCAGTTGATAAAGCAAATTAATATGTTTTTATTAGTTTTTAGAAAGTCCAAAAGACTTGATCTCTTAATAAATAGTGACTGAGGAATTTTCTGCTTCACACTGTTTTACTTTGAAAGCAAGTGTTTAGGAGACAAAGTGAGAGTAGAGTACAGAAGCCCTTGTTTCTTGTTATCATCAGGTCATGGGCAGAGAATGGTTTTGTGCTCAATCTCCACAAGACTTGATCTTTTTTCCAAATATACAGTTATTATACTGTAGTAGTAAGTGGACTCACAAGACGTGTTCAAATAACACCTATTTCCCTGAGGATTGTTCCCATAAATTAGAAATTCTTGCATTTGAAGATGTCTCTGTCCAAATTTATGCTTTAGTTCACACTGTAACTGTCCAGTGTGGCACAGCTCATTCAATCAGTAATAGTGTCCTCAGAGTTAACCTATATTAAGAGCCCTAGTAAATTTTTTTTGTTTGTATTCTCCTAAATTAATAAATAGAGTCAGGTTACTAAATTATATTAGGTAATTGAGATGAATCCTCCTTAATTCACACTATTAGTTTCCTAAAGCTCATGTAACAAATTACTGCAAACAAAAAAATATATTTATTGTCTCACAGTTCTGGACATTAGATGTCCAAAAACCAAGGTGTTGATAGGGCTATCCTCCCTCTGAAAGTCTTAGGGAAGAATTCCTCCTTGCCTCTTCCTGACTTTTGGTGACTCGCAGGAGTCCTTGACATTCCTTGGCTTGTTAGTTGCAAGCCTTCAATCTTTGCCTCGTCTTCACATGGCCTTCTTCCCTGGGTTTCTTTGTTTCTGTGTATCTTCTCTAATTATGAAGACACCATTCACTGCAATCATGGCCCAGTCTAATCCTGTAGGATTTTATCTTAGCTACTTACATCTGCCAAGACTCTGTTTCCAAATAAGGTCACATTCTGAGATTGGGGAGCTGCGAATTTGAGAGAGGACTTTTAAGCCCACTACATTTGGAATATATGAGAATTGCTCACCTACAATAGATGGTAAAAATTCTCTGGAAAGTTAGTTCTCTGTGGATATCTGAGCAGAAAATGAACAGTATTTGGCTGTAGTAGGGGGGAAAAAGGCTGATTATCAATTCTAATTTCCTCTGAGGAGGACAGTTATGCTCATCCACAATTACTTAAAGTGGGGTTCTAACACTTTATGAAGAATGAGCACCCATGAAGCACTCCTAAATAAACTGAGGTAGAAAATATTTAAAGTAATTCTTTTTTGAGAACTTTTGTGCATCTGGAAATTTCTCAATATGTCCTAACTGTAAAAGATCATAAAATTCTCCAGCATGCATTTGATTTCGTGGATGAGTTAAGGTATGAGAAGCACTCATAGGAAATACAAAACTATGAGAAATCCATCCCTAATCATATTCACTTAATTTTAAGTTTCAGATATAAAAGAGTAATCAGGTCCTAAAAGTTAGACCCTTCCACTTAGTTACTACGGCCTTTGTCTTCCTCATTTCCTCCAAACTGGTGTATTTACATTCTGTGTATTAAAGTGAAATCATATTAGAAGCAGAATGTGGAACCAGAGTTTAATCAGCTCCTGGGTTCCTTGTGTTTCCAAAGCATCTCTCTGGTGCACCAAGCTACTAAACACTTTTCTAAAAGCAGAGCATCCAAGCTTTGTTCTGGCCTAAATGACTTGCTCATGAGCACGCCTGGGCCGTTGATCGTGACTTGTACTCAGCCATACCCTTCTCCTTCATGAAAAATGACCTCAGATTTTGCACAGATGGAAAATTTACATCACTTGCCTTGACATATTTACTTCACTTGTAGGCAAGTCTCTGTCTCTCCAACACCAGAGATATACTTTTTAATCTATAGGTGAGAAGCCGAATTCAAGATTATCACATCTTCCCCTGCCTTTTTGTTGCTACTGTCATGTTTTAAGACAGAGTCAGGAATCTCTGAAGATCAGGTTCTTGATGTTTCTAAATATAACCGGCGCAAGGGGGATAACCACTATGGCTGCAGATGTCCTGATGTGATCACATCTCTGTCTCTCTCTCTCTCTCTCTTTTTTTTTTTTTTTTGCAGTGGGTTGGGGGCTGGAAGATTACAGGGCTTGATGTGAAAACAATAACAATGATAACAATATTTTACCAGGATATTTTCGGACCCCAAAGTGGTGACTGAGAGAAATTTAGTATTAGTACTGTACTCAGTAGGCACAGGTTTGAAAATTCAGCTGTGAAATTGCCAGCCCCTTCCAAAGGCTCATGGCTAGCCAGAATTCTGACCCAAAGCCTTTTAATGAAGCTGCAGAATATCCAGTTTGAATATTGTAGTTGCTAATTCATTGTTATAACATGGTTCTCATAAAATTATGTAAAAAAAACCCCTCATTTTACGGTTGTCAAGGGAAATAACTACCCAGATAAATAGGCATGAAAGAACCATAACTACAGCAGAGAAAGCCAATTCCAAATTGGGCCCCAACCCCAATCTCCTAATTGGCCTTATTAGAGTGTCATAGGAATTAAAAGTTCTATTAGCAAGAATTTTAGGTTTAGTCCACTGGTCTGTAAGATATTGCCCTATGAGCATTATTGCTTAAAGATAGTGCTGTATTTTGCCATATTATAAAAACATTTTTGCATGAATTCCTATGTGAATTTGGAGTGCTTAGGCAAAATGGCAACAATTTCTGTTGTTCCATTTTCATCAGTATTTGTAGTGCTTGTACATTAGGAAAGACTTTTTTTTAATTAAGCAAGCATAATGTTCTAGAATATTTTTGAGTGTATGTTTTCAGTTTTCCAGGGCTTCTTATCACTTGATTCTATATTTCCAAATAGATAGAAATAAGATAGAATGCTTTCTTTCTCAAAGAAGAATAATAGCATCCCTTCTTGGTTCTTAGAGTCTGAGAAATGTGTGTATGTGTGTGTGTGTGCATGTAACCAATTACTTTAAATACTTAGGATACAAATTACTTTATTTAAAATTATGTGCCTTAATGTCTTCATGTGTATGTAAAGCTATATAATTCCATAATCCCATATATAGGTATACACACACACACAAACACATATATACAAACACACACATATATATACACACACACTTAAACATATTTATCACAAAGATGAAAATATGATTTGGAACAGATATATCCTATTCAAGGTAGAAAAATCATTACTCATATTAGAATGTACATACACAAATGCCAATGAATGCAATTAAAAAGTGGAGGCTTTAGCATAATCCCATATACCAGGGTTTCCATAGAAAATATATTTGTCTAGGACAGAGGGGAATGTTCTTGTTTTCTGTAAATTCCAAGACTTAGAGGGAATGCTCTGACTTCTTTGCTTCTCAAGAATGTATATGAAACAAAATAGTAAAAAATGATTGGCCTAGAGAGAAGGTGATGAAGATTCAAAATCTGACACGAAACATATAAATCCCTTTGCCTATTTGCCATTGTAACCTGATTCATGATAAAAGAGACAAGCAGCAGCTGATAAAATGAGTTATGTCTTATATTACGTAGGTGTAGGAGAATAATCCTAATTCAGGATAAACTGCATGATCAGTCATTATGGGTGGGCTCATGAGTACCAAATGAATGTCTTTTCATTTGTACTGATCATGTCTAATCTGGGAAAATGAGAAAAAAATTTGTTCACACCAGTACTACATTCAACTATGTAACATGACACTGAACTCCAAGTATGTCCTGAACAGTGTACAGAGTATGTGTTGTCTGTACTTTTTCTCAGCAGAAACTCGAGGTGGATAAGCTGGGGATCAGCTGATGGAACTACAGCTCTGGACAGCTCATCTGAGGACAATAGACACAGCCAGAGTCTTTATTTATTTATTTTAATTACTTTGCTCTTCTTCCTATTAAATGCCTCCTTCTTTGTTCTTAATTTGAAAGCATCCCTATCTTCATTTAATTACTGTGCTTTTGATTGACAAGAGCAGAGGACAGAAAAAAAAGAAAGCTGTCTCCTTCATGTCCTGTTTGACACAATATAATGAATGTGTGATGGCTAATTTATTTTTTCCTTGACAACTTAAATATTTGAAGATGAAATGTGAAATTTAAGAGCATAATGAAAGAGAGAGAGAGAGAGAGCGTGTGTGTGTGTGTGTATGTGTGTGTGTTTGAGAGAGAGAGAGACAGAGAGAGAGAGAGAGAGAAGAAAAAGGGAAGTTAATTGAACCAGGGACAAAATACAACACTCATTTTTACTCATTTGTGCATTTGCCTAATGGTTTAATAACTGCCAATTCGGTACAGGGATTCTGTATAATTGTACTAAGAATTTCATCTCCAGTTCTTCCCAGGCAAAGAAGAGTCAGCAAATAGACTGTGTCCACCGGATGCCCTGCTCCTGTGTTTTATTATGTTTACTTTATAATCCCATCATCCCCATGCCACCAGCATGCTTGAGGGGTAGTGAAGGCAGCAGCGGCTGCTCCCTCTCGGCCCCCTGTCTTTCAGAGCTACCCTAAGGTACTTAAGAATGACAGTATAAAGAATATCTGTGCAGATGAGCCTGTAGATTTGGGGAATTGGCTGCTTATAGACAGGGATTCTTTTGGTAGACTTAATTCCTTTAGCAAGGGTGAAGTACCATCTGTGGGGATTCCTGTCATGTATAAGGAAGTTAGTCATGCTCTCTGTGGAGTTGAGTTTCTTGAATTTTAATGAAACCCATGTCAATCTGTCTCCTCTATACCCTAGTGTTAAAATCAGTGGTCAGCGACTCAACAATCACAACAGTAAATCACAGTAGATAAACCAACCAAGACAGCTCTGAAGAACTTAAGGTTGTATCCACCCCCACTCCTGAACCCCTCTTCACAGTTAGACACTAACAGAATACATAATGAACTGGTGGCATTTCTGTTTTAAAGGGACAGGTTTGTGTTCAAACCGTTTTCTAGATTTTTGTAAGTGCCTTCTCTGTTGGGAAGTTTTCCTTCTTATTATTTATATTCTTTTTAATAGATGTGCCATGGATTCTGGGGCTTTTGTACAGGTTATGTATAGTAAAGCTATACTTTTAAAAAATGCTGGGCGGGCCGCGGTGGCTCAGCGGGCAAAGTGCTTGCCTGCTATGCCGGAGGACCTCGGTTCGATTCCCGGCCCCAGCCCATGTAACGAAAACGGAGAAACAAAATACAATAAAACAAGAAAATGTTTAAAAGATGTTTCCCTTTCTTCCTCTCTTCCTTCCTTCTATCCTTCCTTCCTTCTCTCTGTCTTTCCTTTAAAAAAAAAAAAAAAAAAAAAAAAAAAATGCTGTGAGAGAAATGCTGATTCTAACCAAAGAAAATGAACTGTTATGTAGAAATTAAGAGAAAATGATGTGTGTGCTACCTGAATAAGAATTAACTGTGAATGATGTAACTCAGGGAAGCAGGTGGCAGTTCTATATGAGATATTTACAATTAGCTGTATGCGTCATTCTAGGAGTCCAGCATAAGAAATAATCTCACCCACATTGGATCAGCTCCCAGTGGGTTATAATAGCATTACAGACCTCAGTGTAGCATTCTAATTATTGTAAGATGTGTCACCACCTTTTCAAAGACAAGGTCATTGGAACCTAACTTTCATTGTCGTTTTGTTTGCATGCAGAAGCCAAAAGTATTTCTGTGGTGAGGAATGAAGAACAAATTGGAACTGAAGGCTTTTTTTGGCAGAATCACTCTGATACAAAATGGAACTCTAACTGGTTCCTTAATGGTAGAAGTTACAACCTCAATTTGTCTTCTTGTTTGAGCTGTAGTTGGAATTACCAGCCAGCTGTTTCACAGATCTATTGTCTCTACCCAGTGTTTTGTTCTTCTCATTTTTGTTGATAGCATATGCCACTATAGGAGGTTAGCACATTTCATCTCTTGAAGCAAAATTTGACACCTTCCATTTCAAAGTAATTAGTATTTCATCTCACTTTATTATTTGGATCAAAAGAGATAACCGAAGTATGTATCTTCCCAAACTAGTCCATAACCCATGCATGCATTAACTTACATTGAATTTCCATCCAAAATATTGGTTATTTTATTCTCAAAATAAAACATGGATGTGGTTAAGTTTTGTCATTTTTCATGGATTAATCCATTTACTGGAACTTGGATTTAAATGTGTTCAAAATTATACTGATACAAAAGTCTTGAGTTACAGAAAAAGGGGGATATTTTGCTCTTTTTCAGTAAATCTCTTTGCTTGTTTAAAGAACAAAAGAAACACCTTAGATTTGGCTTTTAATGTTTCCTACTTGGTCATGTCTTATCCCTTTGAATTTACTGATTAGAGAGCATATAATAAGTACTCTATAAATGCATTTAATTAAGGATGATATAATTCACTATCTTTTAGTATAATATCCTTTATTTTGTATGGTTTTCTTTGTTTTCATATTATTTATGGAAATCCTCCAGTTTCTATCTTGGAAGCCAGCAGAGTCCACAATATTCCTTTTGTTTATTAATTAATCATCATTATTTCAGTAAACGTTTAGTGAGTGTCCTCCATGAGCCCAATGCAGCTCTAAACTCTGGCAGAATAAAAGTCAACAAGACAGACATATCTTTCCTCTCTCAAGAAGTTGCAATCTAGGAAGTACCATCTATCCCTGATCAAGTGGATCAATGTTCTTAATGCAAATTTCATTAATGCCTCCACCATTCAATCATAATGCCAGTTTTCTTCATGTTTTTTTTCACTCCCTAAAAATCTAGTCCTATTTTTAGCATCATTTAAATATGTAGTGGCAATTAGTTAATCAGCTTTTATTCACTGAGCATCTAATTTGTATAAGAAAGGATGCCAAACTCTGCATCTTCGCAACTCAAACTTTTCTAGAGCGATATCACCACCATTCTAATCTCCCTATTGATAGTAATAATACCTAATATTTATCAAGCATGTCTTATATATCAGGTATTGCCCTAAGTACTTTTCATGAAATTTATTTTTTAATAAATAAAAGAAAGATTTCAGCTTGCCCAAAGTCATGAGACTGGGATTTGAACCCTGATATTCCACTTTCCCAGACTGAATTATTAATTACCAGAGTCTGTTTCCTCCTTCACAAAAACTGTTACTCAGTGGTTCAGATGAGCTGAGGCCTGTAGTACAAGTTGTGGTATGCTGCACAGATCTCATTCTAAGCATTGCAGCATTTATTCCTCTAGTTGCCAGAACTGTCAATAGTTAAATGCTCACATATGGGTCTTTTCCAGGAATTTTCCTCAGTTAAAGTGAGTTCCTTCAGTTTTTCTGTCCCTTCCTGGGACAGCCTTCATCCCCTGACTGGTCAAGGTGAGAATGAAAGACCCAGGTCTTTGCCCCACGGTGTGCTTGCTCCCAAATGTGACACTTCTGAAGGGTCATCCAGCACCAGAGCTCTGGGGGGATTGGTTGAGGCCTTTGTTGAGACTTTATCACAGTTCAGTTTCTCTCTCTGCTTCCCTTAATCCTATAAAGGTGAAGTCTCCAGAGAGCACTCCCCAACAAGTCTCATAGATACAAATTTCCATATCAAACTGTTTCCTGAGTAATTTAACCTAAGTTAAGGCCTCAGCAGCCACCAGAGATGAAATGTAACTTATAAGTTCCTAGGGGTAATAGATCTAGGATCAGGAGAGTACAGAACAAATTCAAATAAGTGACATTTGAGATATCTAAAGAGGTTTAAAAGATGTCAAAATTAGGAACCCTCTCATTCTCTGTTAATTGTGAAACAGAGAATAAAATCAGAAGGGACTTATCTCAGTTTTGTTCCTAAGATATTTTTCTCTTAAATTTCTACACTGAAAGATTGGAAAGAATTCTAAATTGACTTTAAAGAATGATCTCTTTTCAATCTCTATTGATTTCAAAATATTTCATATTACATACTAATTTCAACTATCCTGAACATTATAGTACATCTGTGATCTCTGACAAACAATTAATTTTTACTGCTATACTACATTATATTGTATGCTTTTGTTGTACAAACCAGCTCTAGTTTTGTCTTCCACTTTATAGTATTTGTAACCTCTACGAGGAAAGGTGCCATGTTTTTTAACTTCAGTATACTTCACAATGCACACCATGTCCAGCATTTGGCAGTGTTCAGAATATATAGGAATGTCTCAACATCTGAGAATTATTAAAGGCAAGAAACACATTCAATATATTCATTTTTTAGAAGTTGCAAAACTTATTTGGAAAATTAAAACCATTAATTATTAAAGTCTATTAAAGTTTTAACACCCTACCTTCCCTATCTTCTTGCCCTAAGTTAGCTAGAGAGCTAGTTGTATATACTGACAGATTGCAGTTTTGCAATCATGAATCTGAGTTCTAGTATTTTCTGCAAATAACACTACTGCAATATTAAAAATGAACCATAGAGAATCAAAGAAAAAACCATTCTGTGGCATGGTGTCTAATTTATTAGTGAACTATAGTGTAGTTTAAATGCTTATAGAACAAAATAAGTACAAATATCTCATTCTTTTCCTAATGCATAACGCTTTGCAGATAAAAGCAACCTAAAAGTAATATTTCGTATGGATATTTTTCTTACTATCCAAAATGTGGGTCTCCATGTGTTGTTATCTTCACGCAGACTGTTGTTGTTGCTTCTGTTTTAACTGTTGCTGTGGTGCTCATTTTTTATTTTATTTTATTGGCCTAAAGAGGCTGGATAGAACTATGCAGTTTTTGAGATGTTGAATGCTCCTCCTCTTCCAGAAGGAAATTTATTCCAAGAGAAGAGTCCATTTCTGGGGCTGGCTAGAGTGCCATATGATCTGTTAGATGCAGTTAAATATCAAGTTCCCTTTCCCCTCTCTGATATAATAAATGGGGTGATTTCTTTTTTATTTCATTTGGAAATCTCAGTAAAAATTAATCAAGCATGTTTTAATAACCCCAGTTTTAAGCCTCACAACTGATATGTTCATTGCCTCTACTTAAAAGGATGGGTTGGGATTGCAGAAAGATTATTTGTTCTTTTTATTAATGAGCATAAATAGATTGTTAGAATTTCAGTTATGGAATTTGCAACCATGGCTTCATTTTTAAGATCAAATTTGGTGCCCCATGATTGCTTATTTATTATTTGCAAAGTATATATTACTTATATTCTGTATATTAATAGTCTTCCAAAAAGCAAGGATAACACATTCATACCACTTTCTCCATTGTTACTGGTATTCATAAGCTATTACTTTTGAATGTTTCAGGTCTCATAACTAAAAAAAGTGTCAAAAAAGAAAAGCAATGGAAACATTGTTTTATAAAAGAAATAAAAATAAAAGGTTATCTCACTGATAATGAATACTCAAATATAAGATATTAGAAAGTATATGAATATACTCCTATTAAGTTTGTGTTGGGTTGCATTTAGAGCATTTTATTAAAGAAGTTCGTGATATTAATCTCATTTAAACCCTAACTTGTATATATTTTGTCTATTCCAAATAATATTTTTGTAGTTAACTCTTCCATCAAGGTCCAGATAAAGTCCTTCTTTCTGTGGTTAGGTTCAAATTAATAATGCAAAGATGAAATGGTATTATGGTGTCATCTCTAAAATTTTCTTTTTTGGAAAAAAAATTACAGAAGCTACAGGTTATTCTCTTCCATTTCCTCTTGTTTTTATCCAACTTCCCCAGCACTGCTTCCCTCTCTGTTCCAGTTTTCCATTTAGTCTCTTTCCATTTAAGAAAGATGAACCAAGGAAGCTTTAGTATCGCGTGTCATCTTACTTATAATAAACATCAGTGAAAAGTCCTATCTAGACAACAATTTCAATCGTTTCTATCTCAACTAAAAAATAAATATTGAAGGAGCTACAGTTAATCGCTGCTATGGTAGAATACAGACAATAGAAGTCAAGGGATTCCAAGGATTTAACATCTCAGGGGGAGATGGACATTTATCTCCCTAATTCTAACATGCTAAAATTGAGATATCAAGTTTGGTATGCTATTGCCTAATAAAGGAGCAGTTAAATTTTATTTGAGAAGAGTTACCTGTCTCTTAAAAATTTATAATCTCACATAGAAAATCACTTACATAAAATATCCTACATATGTGTCATATACTATATAATGTAAAGTGAAAAAAAATGTCTGCCTTAATTATTTTCCTTATCTGGTAAGCAGTATAAGGTCACTGGTTTGCTAATCATTTCTTCCTGTTTTGAAATCCAGGTGGGTCCTTTGAGATATAAATTTACTTTCTTGTACTAAAGTCATATTCAAGTCAGCAACCCATATTAAACAAATAAGCAATTAGCCTTGAGGATCCTTATCTCCTGCAGTGCATCTTAGAAAGAAAATAGAAAATCATATGCCATCTGACATGCCCACATTCTTCTAATTCTTACTTCTGTAGAGAATAGGCATTGCTAAAGTGTGCTCTTTGAAGCCTCAGCTTAATCACACTGTTTTGTACCCAAAGCTCAGTTTTTGACTCTAGCAAAATCACAAATGGATTCTATTTTTGCTTCCAGTTTTAGGCTAGAAAGAAAATTAGTTGCTCTCTGATTTGAAGTAATTCTTTTTCAATTTTGGTTCTCTTTTAAACTTGTTTGTTTCTCAACAAATAAAAAATACCATCATGAAAGCCTCAGGGTGGACCATTGAACTCAATTTTCTATTTTCTTTAGATCTTCAGTATCTACTATAGTGCTGGGCCCACGGGAAGCATTCTCTAAATCCTAGCAAGGTACAATTGGATTAATCATCACCTAGTAGTTTAAGTTATCAGGAATTAGACTGTGAAGGTAAAAGGCAGAGAGTGAAGCATCTTAATGAAGATATGATGTCACTAAATTTAAACGAACAAGGCTAGCATGTCTAAAAATGTAGCAATTCTCATTACCAATGTAGTTTTCTTTTTCTTTTTACTGAAGAGGTCAACCACTCTGTTTTGTTCTAATGAAGGACTTCTGAATTGTTTTTAGTCTTGATTTCAGTTTCAAAGGAAGAGATTCATAAGCTAAAATTCCTCCTTGGTCATCAGAGAAAGTTAAAAACAGCAAAATAAAACTACCAACAAAACAAAACAAAACCATAAAGTGCCAAAGAGCAATCTTTATGTCTTCAAATAGAAGCTGGAAAACACCAATAAAGTTTGGATTCAGCTCAAATGTACCATCAACCTTAGGCAGCTTCCCCCTTCACCCCCCACCCCTTTCCCCCTTTTAATGGTCCATTTGTCTATTCCCCCTGGAAGATCTATAGAGAAAATTATGGGGCAGAATGTAGATCCAATTGCACATCCTGCTACAGGAGAAACGATTCCTGTTCTCATCATTGGGATCGATAATTTGCTAACACAGTATTAGCAAAAGCAACAATTCTACCAGGTTAAAGGAGTTTTACACTGAATGATGACAGCCCAGGAAAGGCAAAAGTCAAGCAAGTAAATCCTGGCAGCCTTTTACTATGGAGAGAGCACATGCCAGTGAATCAATAGTAGCTCTGGTGAGTCTGGGCTGTAAAGATGCTTTATGGTTCTGCCTAAGTACATTGGCACAGATGTTCCTCTTAATATCTGTACATGGGAGCCACTGGGATGCAGACCTCCCCCTTTAATGAGAGCATTTCCTCTTCAGAAGAATGGAAGTCTTTTCCACCAACCCAGAGCATGCTGCACGATCCCTCTATAGAAACAACAAGGAGAATACTAAAGAGTAAGTTGGAAAGATGATAAAAGAAGCCCCACAGGGCATGGAAAGGGGTCTTAGAGAATGACACTTTACCTCAATGGAGTTCAAGAACTGATCAAGAGACCCTTTCTCCCAGATGTCTTCTGAATCATTTAGCTGATTCTGTACTGATAGAAACAGGAACTATTAAAAATTATGTGATTCTTGGTTTTTCTTTGAGACACAAAAATCATCTCTGGTTAAGAAATCAAACTTCTGGAACAATGACTTGATTTACCCAAAGTCATTAAATATGGAAGAGCTGAACTGGGGAAGGAATACCCTGTGCTTGATCACCAGACTAGTGGCCCTCCAACTGCCTCCAGTGATAATCTACTACTTATGTACCATTTTATATTCTTGTAAGCTTTCTTTCACTGTGTAATTAAGTAAGGGGGTCTGTTCTGGCTCTCTCCTTTTTAGGCACACCGTGAAATTGTACTTCCTGAAATTGTTCCTTGTGTTTGAATAGGATCATAAAAAGAGTTCTGCTGATGAATTGTGAGCAGAAGTCTTTCCTGCACTGGAAGGATTACTTTCCCATTAAACACTTGTGTTGAACAACATGGCTAAGAAAAAGGAGACAAAAGGGATGTGTCTTACATGGAAGGCTGACAAATGCAGAATAACCAACAACTGAATTGAGAAAAAGACAGACATTTAACAGAGAATGCTGGGGGTGGGAGGGACTAAATTAAAATAGATGTCTAGAAAAAACACCATGGGTGTGGCTTTTGGTATTTGAAGCTTATTTCAGTTAAATAGACGAGAAGACAAGCTTCTCAGAAGATTGTATTTCCAAAAGAACCATCAACCTAGACTAACATAGCATCTTTTAAAGATTTAAAGCAACTCTTGGTCTCCCGACTATCTGTGAGCAAGAAGCAAGCTGAGAAAGCTGCTCAATACCCAAGCAGGTCATTATTTCCAAGATCCACTGCAGATGTTGCCAATATGGGTGAAGGAGAAGGAAGCACCTCCCAGAGAATGCAGCCAAGGACCATGGAGAGTAGTGGACTGGGCACTCTTCCCATGAAGTTGACTCAGAACCTAATCAAGAAACATTCCTCACTCAAAGCATAAGACCCTCACTACATCTGCCAAGATTTCAGAATTGTTGCAGACAAGTGACAGTTGGTAGGTCCCCTTCTGAATGAGTGTTTACTGTGATTACCCATCCTTGTTTCTTTGTGTGTGTGTGTGATAGAGAGAGAAAGAGAGAGAGAGAGAGACAGAGAGAGACAGAGAGCAGTAGAGAGATAGCAGCACTTGTCTTTCCAATACATAGATTTCCTAATCGAGAAGGGCTTTATATTATCTTATTAAAGATTCCCACCACATAACCCCCTGATGCCACATTCCTTAAAATGCTAGATTTTGATCTTGATGTCCTGGATGAAATTTTTTGAGTTAACTCCCTTGGGGAAGGAATAAATCTATTTTTCCAGAGGGAGGGAGTATGAACTGACACTTTTGTGACTAGAAGGGTAAACTTGAGTTATCGTTAATTTTGCTTATTAAGTATTTTCAGTTCTCTGTCGTCTGATCACATGCTTGGATCATATTTCCTGGACCCTTTGCAATTAGGTAAGACCATGTGGCTAGCCAAAGGGTTTTAAGTAGCTGTGATATTTGTCATTTCTGAGCCAGGGCATTTAATTGCCAGTTCCAGGATTCCCAGGTCTTTTTCCCCCTCAGATATCTCTGGGGGTGGTGGCTGCTTCATAGATTGGGCACCAAAGGGAGGAGATATAGAGCAGATCCCAGACAAACCATAATAGATTGTAGATAAGCAAGAATAAGCTTGTATTGTTACAAGCCTTCAAGATATGAGAGCTTTAGTTACTGTATCATAATCTGACTGATAGAGACCCTGTCATCATCTTTTCTTTTATATCTAACATTTTAAGCCAGTACTGTGCCTGAAGTAGATCTTTACCAAATAAAGAATGAGCAAATGAATAAATAAAATTAGTATACAATAAAAGCATCCTTAGAAGGTATTATCGAACCTACTTCTCCCTCCAAGATTGTTCTCATGAGACTGAAAACATGAATCACTATACAATTTTTTATGAAAACTGTGACATTTTTCTACAGTTAAAGTAGTTTTTCTTATACTCCTATAATAATTGTTCTGCACAATTTTCAGAAGAATTTATAATGGCTTCTTTAAACTACCCCAGAAGTAGATATTCTCAACCAGCCACCAAAATGATATCTATAACATGCATTGGATTGTAAGGGCATTTATAGCTTTGCTAGCTGAAAATATTCCCATACAGCTCATCACATACCTTGAATGGTATCCATAAAAATGATTTCATGAGGAAAAGTCTGCTCTAATTGTAGACCCTGGTTCATGAAATGGCATCCAAAAGTAGTTACTTGATATGCTGTGTAGACTGGGGGATTCAATTCTTTTCTTAGCTTGAGGACCCGATTTATAGGGTTTTCATTGTATGTATGCAATTAGAATTTATTTAATGACCCAGGGACTATGCTTGGGGACCCACTGCAAGCTTTGCCTTCTATGGGCTGGTGCTTGTGGGAAGAGCAACTAAATTCTTAAGATAATAGTGCTTCATATTGGTAGCCAGATGAAATTTATGTAAAGTCCTTCTACTGTCTGTTCTTCTAATGTGCCTGCATTATGCCATGGCCTGAGAAAAGTGGTTATTTAGAGCAATATTTTCCAAAGTAATCTACCTTCATTGGAGTGCACTATCTGAACGTTTCAAAAACATTTAGAGAAATGTTGACTAGTTCAATAGTACATGGTTTTTCAGTATCCCGTAAAATGAAATGAGTGCCAGGCAAAAACAAGTTTGTTCTCAATTTAATCTCATTGACAGCATTCAACACTCAAGTTAGTTATAATTGAAGAAAACTTTACAGGGTGTGTGGCTTGAAAGAATATATGGACCCTAGAAAAGCCATGTTTTAATCAAAATCCCATTTCGTAAAATGGCAGAATAATCCCTATTCATTGCTGTATGTTTGAATATGTAATTAGATCATTTCCCTGGAGATGTCTCCCAATCAGGAGTGGTTTTAAACCTGGATTAGGAGAGATGTGTCTCTATCCATCTGGGTGGGTCTTGATTGGTTTACTGGAGTCCTATAAAAGAGGAAACATTTTGGAGAATCAGAGATTCAGAGAGAGCAGAGAATGCTGCAACACCACAAAGCGAAGAGCCCATCAGAGAGCGCTTTGGAAATGAAGAAGGAAAATGCCTCCCGGGCCGCTTCATGAAACAGGAAGCCAGGAGAGAAAGCTAGCAGATGATGCTGTGCTTGCCATGTGCTCTTCCAGCCGAGGGAGAAACCATGACTGTGCTCACTGTGTGCCTTCTCGGATGTTGAGAGAAAGCCTGAACTTCATTGGCCTTTTTGAACCAAGGTATGTTTCCCTGGATGCCTTTTACTGGACAGTTATATAGATGTGTTTTAATTGGGACATTTTCTTGGCTTTAGAACTGTAAACTAAGAACTCATTAAGTTCCTGTTTTTAAAAGCCATTCTGTTTCTGGTATATTGCATTTGACAGCTAGCAAACTGGAACAGATTTTGGTACCGTAGAGTGGGGTGCTGCTGCAGTTTGCAAATACCAAACATGTTGGGACGGCTTTTTAAATGGATAAGGGGGAGAATCTGGAGGAATTGTGAGAAGCTTGATAGAGAAGGCCTAGAATGCTTTGAAGAGACTGTTGGTAGAAATGTGGACTCTAAAGGTACCTCTAACCAGGCTTTAGACAAAGATGAGGCACATGTTATTGTAGACTGGAAGGAAAGGGAGCCTTGTTTTAAAACGGCAGATAATCTGGCAAAATTGACCAGTGGCTTTGGTTGGAAGGCAGATTTTAAAAGCCATGAACCTGGATATTTAGCAGAAGAGATTTCCAAATTGAATGTGGAAAGTGTAACTTGGTTTCTCCTTGTAGCTTATAGTGAAATGCGACAGGAAAGAGATAAGCTGAGAGTTGAACTCTTGGATACAAAGAAACTGGAAATTAAAGTTCTGGAAAATTCTGGACTTCCAGAAAGGGAGACCCCAGAGAAAAGTGCCCCATGTGAGGGTTTAACCAACTGTGGAACCAGCCAGCCATTTCAGAGAAATTCAGGCTTGGACATGGAGTTATCCCAGAAGGATCTGTGAAAATTCCTTATGTCTGATGGGCATGATCCAAAGCTACTGCATAGAAAGCCAGCAAGAGTGTTGTGTGATCTATATAATGAGAACCACTGCCAGTGAGGACTGAGAGGAACAGAGAAGGGACGCATTGAAGGAAAAGTAACTTCAGAGGCAAAGCCATTGAGGCTGGGGTCTGGAGTCAAGAAGCCTTGGGCCAGAAGAGGAGACCCACCCAAGCAAGAGGAGAGGGTGAGTTTGCCCCGAAGGCAGAGGATGGGCCTTCCACCTCATTGCAGTAGAAGAGTTCTGCCTCAGGCCTTGGAGGAGGTGAAACATATTCCTTGGGGTTTGGGGAGAGCCTGGCTGCCATCACATGGAGGAGTTGAGTGTGTACCCCGAATATGGCAGAGAGCCTGGGTGCAGCCCTGATGCTTGGAGAGGATGGACCTGAGAAAAAGGTGGTCTCCCCAGTGTCCCCCAAAGTTGTATTCAGAGAGAGGCAAGTCACTGCATAGGCCATTGGAAAGGGTGGGACTGCCACTTTCTAAAGCCCCAAAGATAAATGACTCTCAGACTTTGAAATCTAATAGACTTTGCCCTTCAGGTTTTCGAAACTGTATGGGTCCGGTGACCCCTGTGTTCCTTCCTCCCTATGGAAATGTGTTTATGTATCCCATGATTGTTCCTTCTTTGTATGTTGGCAGCAAATAATTTATCAGTTTTCAAAGGTCCAGAGACAGAGGAGAATTTGCCTGAGCACAACCATCCTTGTAGCTAACTTTGATGAGACTTTGTACTGGTTTTAACCTTGTGTTGTATTTGTGAGGTCACTGAAATGGTTTAAAGTTTTCTGAGATTGTTATGCCATTCATATATTTTTGTATGTGGGAAAAACATATCTTTTTTAGGGTCCAGAGGGTGGAATGTGCTGGCTTGAAAGAATATATGGACCCTAGAAAAGCCATGTTTTAATCAAAATAAAAAATGGCAGAATAATCCCTATTCAATACTGTATGTTTGAATCTATAATTAGGTCATCTCCCTGGAGATGTCTCCCAATCAGGAGTGGTTGTTAACTTTGATTAGGGGAGATGTGTATCTACCCATTTGGGTAGGTCTGGATTGGTTTGCAAGAGTCCTATAAAAGAGGAAACATCTTGGAGAATCAGAGATTCGGAGAGAGCAGAGAATGCTCAGTACCACGAAGCAGAGAGTCCATCAGCCAGTGCTTTGGAGATGAAGAAGGAAAACACCTCCTGGGGAGCTTCATGAAACAGGAAGCCAGGAGAGAAAGCTAGCAGGTGACGCTGTGCTCGCCATGTGCCCTCCCAGCCAAGGGAGAAACCATGACTATGTTCACCATGTGCCTTCTCGGATGTTGAGAGAAACCCTGAACTTCATCAGCCTTCTTGAACTAAGGTATCTTTCCCTGGATACCTTTGATTGGGCATTTCTATAGACCTGTTTTAATTGGGACATTTTCTTGGCTTTAGAACTGTAAACTAAGAACTCATTAAGTTCCTCTTTTTAAAAGCCATTCCGTTTCTGATATATTGCATTCCAGCAGCTAGCAAACTAGAACACAAGTGAAATCAGTAAATATCTCCAAGCAAATGAAAATGAAAACACAATATATCAAAACTATTGATAAGAAAACTTTTTTTCTTATCAATCCCTTGTTCCTTTTCTGTGGGGAAAAGTTAATATAAGAAGAGTTGTAAAACACTACAA
Organism: Tamandua tetradactyla; assembly: GCF_023851605.1. Taxonomy (NCBI): domain Eukaryota; kingdom Metazoa; phylum Chordata; class Mammalia; order Pilosa; family Myrmecophagidae; genus Tamandua; species Tamandua tetradactyla. The sequence goes on from NC_135344.1 coordinate 42,683,951, forward strand.
ACTGTTTTTGAAATCCACCTAAACAGGTAGGAACTGATCAACATCATTGTACCAACAAATGCCCAAACTCAAAGAATAAAAGCATGTTAAAGAGGAAGGGGGTTTCAAGTACTACTTGAGAGTTTTAGACGAGAAGGAACTGAGGTCCAAGTAGTTAAAGTAACTCGCTCATTTTAAAGAGGTAATGAGTGTCAGAGCCACTCTTGGTACCTAAGGCTGCTGACCCCTTGTCTAATATTTCATCCTTCAGAAAGTGCAAATCCCTGACACTTACATGTCAAAAACAGTCAAGTAAAAATCATTCTGTGTTGAGCCTTGAGCTGCCAGATCTCCCCATTATAAGGATGCAAAAGCTAAAATAAATAAATCCAAAATATCTTTTCATATATATCCTAAGTCATAGTTATTTCAGTGCCTTACCTTAGTGGTTTTCAAAATGGATCCTTAAGTTCCAAGGTTTCCATAAGATTCCTCATAGGTGGGATGACCATATAATTTATCATCCAGACTAGGTCAATTTTGAGAATGAAAGGGAGTACTATTTCTGTATTCACCAGGCCAACAGGTGTCAAAAAAGAACTTTACAGGGCAAATTTGGATTCTAGTTAGCTTACTCATTGTTTTCTAGAAAAAAGGAGGCTGTTCCTGAGTGCAGAGTTAGCAGCAGGTGGGTTGTGTACCCCCCTTCTTTGATTGAAACAGAGAAGAGCTCTTTTTCTAGTTTTAAATTTGGAGCAGCTATACAAAATTTTATTTGGGAAAAAAATTCATGATAACATTTAAAAGATTTGAAAAACACTTGAAGCACCCTCATTTAGGCAATCAACATAATAATAAAATCAACAAATTCCATGAGTGCCTCATAAACAAAGCCTTCTAGATGGAGTAATAATCAGAAAAGTAATAATTCTTCCTTTCTTCTTAGTGACCTCCTTCACTACTTAACTTAAAATCTTATCCAAAATTAGGGTGCACGGATGGTTCAGTGGTAGAATGCTCACCTTTCATACAGGAGACCCGGGTTCAATTCCTGGACCATGTACCCCACCAAAAAACCCAAAAAACCCTTATCTAAAGTTGGTGGTTCCTTGGACCTACATATTTAATTTAGTCTGGGATGAAACGTGAGAGATCAGTATAGGGGTCGAAGGTCAGACCACTCACTCCCTACTGTCCACCTAGTCACATTTAAACCAATAACAATCACATGAAAATTAAAGAGTGATTGTGGGGCAGTGGTAAAAATGGGGTTTGCAATAAGAGGAAAGGAGTTTCTACTCTTAAATTATGTAAGCGATTCTCCTAAAGAATTGTGATCTGACAGGGCTGTGTTTCATGCCTGGACTGACATCCTCAGAGACTTGTGAATTCAGGAGTAGCCTACATAATTTTGAAGGGCTTGAAAGAGAAGATATACTATCAAATTTTATTTATCATTCTCCCAGTAAAGACCCAGATGGTAATGTAATGTCTGAAGAACAGGTGATGAGTCTGGATTATTTTTCTGTTTTATCAGTGCTTTTGGGGTGGGGGGGCACTGTTGAGTGTTCTCTGAACTTTTTTTAGTGTGTTTGTCCATCTTGGCCCACTATTTCCTTACTTTAGTATACTTTTGGTATCACTATGTTCAGAACACTTATGATCAGTTTTCAACTTTGTATATTGGACCCATTATACTCCCTAGTCCCATTTATATATCTGTTCAATATCTGGGCATTTGAGATTATGTTGTGTTCACGGAATTATGTTTTCACTTTTTTATATTCATGCTCATACTTCTAATCACTCAGAGTTATCAGTGTATCAAAGTAGAGTGAGTTATAAAATGATCCAATGTATTTTCATAATTTATACAACCTGAAAATGGTATTTAGTCTCTAAACCTAACTTATCCATTAACCTTGGCTTTTATCACTTGGAAAATTATCTCAACTACTTGTACTGTCTTTGACATCTACCAGATCATGTAGAAATTGTTTTTATTAAGTAACTTCCCTGGGCCTAGAATTATCCACTTAGTGAGTTACATAAGAACTTAAGAGTTGCAGTCTAATGGGAGAGACAAAATAAGTTCAAGTAATAGTGCCTGGCAATATCCAAATAATTCATATGAGATACAAACAATAAATGACTCAGGAGTTCTCAGTAGGTTAAGATCAGTGGAGGCTGCAGTCAACTGGGAAGACTTTATCTCTGTTTATGCAAAGGCAAACTTTAAAGTTTAACAGAGTTCAGATGAAGAGAAGATAAGGAATGGTAGATACGGTGAGGGCTCTACCCAATGATTATTCTTCTCTTCCTTCATAATAGAACACAAACTTAATCATTTTCTGCATTATGTCCAGATAAATAAACTATACTTTCCAGAGTCTCTTTCTTCTGATGATGAGGGTAGAGGACATCTGACATAAATCTAACCAAAGAGATGGAAATGGAAACTCTACTGGAAATTTCTGGAAAGTTTTGTTTTTCCTGGTATAAATTACTTTTGCTCTTTATGACACTATTATTCATCTTTCCTCAAAGGTCTTTGTGATTCTGGAGGTGGATCAGCCAAATTGCAAGTAGGTCGGTGGCTCAGCAGGCAGGAATGCTTGCCTGCGATGCCAGAGGACCTGGGTTCAATTCCTGGTGCCTGCCCATGTAAAAAAAAAATTCCAAGTAGGAGGAAACCGTTCAGATAAAAGCTATGTGCAGCTGATGGTGGAGATGGCGGCTAGATGTAGCTGTTTTTTTTTTTTTTTTGTACTTAGGTTTTTGATGATCTGTTTGAACAAATGTACCAGGCTTAAACTGCCCACTTCCAGAGTTCTGGTTGCAGAACTAAAATATAACCCCTCTTTTATTTGGTTATTGCAATTGTATTTCTGTTACGCAGCCAAACATAATCTTTCATTGATAACAAGGAGGTTAGAATATGCCAAATAAGAATAGAAATGAACTTTTATGTCTGGAAATATAGGAAAAGGAACTGGCCAGAAAAGAATAAAAAATTCATCTGAGGGGTATGTCTCTGTAGTGTGGAATAGGAAGACAAGGTAATTTTACTCAAAGATACCACAACTGGAAATTTTCTAGTACTCCCACTCTCCTTTTTCAGATGTATGCTTATAAACTCTGATTTATGAGGTTATTATTTTGCTTTTGCCATGTTTGCCATGGGAAGCCAACTCCACTCTCTTTTTCTGTTCATATTTTATTTCACTAATTTTATTCTTATTAATTTCATTGACTTTTAAAGCAAAAAATAATAATAATTGTTTATTGTAAAGGAAAAAATAGAAACACACAGAGGAAAAAGTGAAAATCCTACTTCACACTCCTGCCAGTGGTCCCTCACCCTATGAAGCCTCACTCTTCTGCATATAGGCAGCCAGCATTGTCAGTTTATCCATGTGCCTCTGGACCTTTCATATACTGTTGCATATTTTATATAAATAGATATATAGAGAAAATGGTCTTTTTGTTATGGTGCTTTGTTTTTTTATATTATTTTTTTTTAAATTAGATAAATCGATGTATGTGTATGTGTTCATATATATATGCATAATTTAATGAGAAGAATCCTAGAGAGAAGCAATAGGGTTTAAAATCAATTCATTTAAACTACAAAAATTTTTAGTTGTTTTATTGAGATGTGTCTACACATTATACAGTCCATCCAAGGTTTACAGCCAATGGCTTTTAGTATAATCACAGAGTTGTGCCCTTATCATCAGTCAATTTTAGAGCTTTTTTTTTTTCAAAAAGAAAAATGCTTTACCTCTTAGCAATAACTTTTCAATCCCTCTGTTCTTCTACAGTCCTATATAATCACTAATCTAATTCAGTCTATATAGATTTATTTACATTTAAAGAATACTAACATGTTTTTTGGCTTACTTTTTAAACTTGATCTTGGAGATCTCCTCATGCTGGTATGCATAGCTGCCTCACTCTTTTTAGTAACTGAATCATAGATCATAGTCTATTAGTCAGATAGGGCTGGTTATGCTACATTAACAAGCAATCTTAGTTACTTAAAATAGCAAAGCTGTATTTCTTTTAACTATGACACATTAGTGTCTCTACTAACTGGGAGAACTAGCTGTTTAATGTGCCCTCATTTTGGAACTGAAGCTAAAAGAAGATCCATCATCTAGAATGTTCAGCATTCATGCCTAATGTCTATATGGTCAGTACCAACCTACCTATGGCCAGCATATGATAGAGGATGCAATTTGAAGTCACAGTGAATCAGCCTTACCTTCAGCCCTGTCCAGCAGCCCCAACAAATTGAGCACAACAGGCTGATCACAGCCCAAAATCCTTGTGCCAGTACAGCATCCAAGACCTAAGAGAAAAACAAAATCAGACCTTTTAGACAAAGAGATTCAAGCTATTACTGGGAAATGGAAGCCAGTGAAGTGATGTTCTCCATTTACATTGGGTCAGAATCATTTGGGACTGTTTATAAAGGAAAGTGGCCTGGAGACATTGTAGTAAAGATCTTAAGGTTTGTTGATCCAACATCAGAGCAGTTCCAGGAATGAGGTGACTGTCCTTCACAAGACACGACACATGAACATCCTGCTCTTCGTGGGGTACATGGCAAAAGAAAATCTGGTGATCATGACCCAGTGGTGTGAGGGCAGTTTCCTCTACAAACATCTGCATGTCCAGGAAACCAAACTTCAGATACTCCAGCTAATTGGCATTGCCCAGAAGACAGCTCAGGAAATGGACTATTTGCATGCAAAGAACATCATCCACAGAGACAGAAAATAAATTCTCCATGAAGGCCTGACAGTGAAAATTGGAGATTTTGGGTGGCAGCAGTGGAGTCACTCTAGAGTGTTTCTCAGCAGGTTGAACAACCTGTTGACCCTGTGAATGGCCCCAGAAGTGATCTGAATGCAGGACAAAAACCCATTCAGCCTCCAGTCTGATGTATACTCCTATGGCATTGTGTTATTTAAGCTGATGACAGGGAAGCTTCCTTATTTACATATCAGCAGCTAGGATAAGATTGTCTTCATGGTGGGCTGAGGGTATGCCTCCCAGATCTTAGTAAGCTATACCAGAAGTGCCCCCAAACAATGAAGAAGCTTGTAGTCAACCATGTGAAGAAAGTAAGGAAGAACATCTCTTTTCTCCCAGAGTGTCTTCCATTGAGCTTCTCCAACACTCTACCAAAAATCAGCTGGAGTGCTTCTGAGATATCCCTGCATCAGGTGGCCCACACCAAGGACATCAGTGCCTGCACCCTGACCACATCCCCTTGACTGCCTGTCTTCTAGTTGCATTTTATGCCTGCATTTGGGCCACCAAGGTGGGGAAGAAGAGTCAGCAGGCATTACTTTGCTGCTCCATTTCTATGGGGGCAGAGAGCTCATTTTAAGAGAAGCTGCTGCTAAGGACTTCCTAGATTGCTCATGGGGCCTTCTTTTCTACCCTTATTGGCCCTGGGAGAAGGAAGCCATTCACAATGCTGGTTTGTCCTGCTATCTCTCCTCTCCTCCATGCTCATGAGTCAAGCTTTCTGTAGATGCACAAATGGATGCAGATAGCAGTCCATCATCTGGGGCCCTGGCTGCTGGCTAAATGAATATTTTTAAGGCAAAAAAAATGAAAGGTACTCAGAAAGGGAAGTAAAAGGCACTCGGAAGGGGAAGTAAAGATAGAAGGCAACCAGCCCTGATACTGTGGGGACATATGGATTTTGGAAATAAGCTCCTATGAGGAATGTGATCACAGGAAGGAATTCTTCTTCAAAGACAGTGGTGGTGCACCAAGCTGGTAGTTTTGTACATTAATGCACAAAACAGCCTGGGACTGTGGAAACCCTGGCCTCTTGAAGGAGCTTGCTTTAGTATTATGGAACTTGACTTCTAGGATACTTCCTTCTCTCACACAGGCTGTGAGGTGCTTCAGTGTATTGGGATGGTTTTCCTGATGAGGCAAATGCTCTGCCCCTCCCTTTCTCTGCCCTCCTCTCAGGGAGCAGTCTTCCATCATGCTGAATTTAGTCTTCCAGGAGCAGCCCTATTGGGTTAGGGCCGCAGAGCCAGCTTTGTCTCTACAGTCACATCATGTGTATGCAAGGAAGCCAAGAACACAGGTTTTCTTGATGATTTGGGTTTTAATTTTGTTTTTATTGTGCCTGCCAAAATACAGTTATTATCCTCTGGTTCCTCAATTATGTTACGTTAATAAAATACAGTTAGGTTTCATGGCTGTTAACCTCCTTTTAAAGTAATAAATTGTCACAGGTTAGGACCACAATTCAAATTCTCCACTTGCTCACTCCTTTAAAGTGTAGGACATTACACTAGTACTCCCTCTGGAGCAGAATGCAGGAAGTTGGAAATAGGCCTGGAGCTAGACCGGGAATGAATTTAATTCAGCCTTTGTCTATATTCTTTGTAACCTTAAAGAGTTAACCATTTATAAAAATTAAGCAAAGAACACTCTAAATCTAAAGGTTTGTGGTTAAACTAAAAGATCTTTTCTACCCACACCTTAAAGTAATGGGTTTCATAAAATAGTTGGTATCTAGAGCTTTTACAAAAATAGATAAATTCAGACTTGGAGGCGAATTCTTTCTGATTTACAAGATTATTATGTTCTTTGTTCAATTAAAATCACAGCTAAGGGTGCAAGGGTGGTTCAGTGGTAGAATGCTCGGCTTCCATGCGGGAAACCTGAGTTTGATTCCCGGACTATGCACCCCCGTCCCTCAAAAAAAAAAAAAAAAAAAAAAAAATCCTAGCTGAGGGGAAAAAATAAAAAACACTTTCTGAATATAAAACATTTTGAGTTCTGTTCCAGTCCTGCTGCTTATTGTAGTAGCCACACCTACCTTGTCTCTGGCAGGTGAATGCTACCATTAAACTCTAAATTTCTGACCTCAGATAATCTGGAAGTCTGTTTCACAGTGACATCTCCTGAATTTCAGAGGCCACCCTCTGTAGAGCTGCTTTGTGATGGTTGTGCCGTTCTCACAGATGTGTTTCTCATTGTTGTGATGAAAAGTATGCAATTTGGGTTCTTTCAGAGGAGATTGGACAACAAGTCTCAAGTATAAAATCTAATGTAGCGGTATTCCCTCCCTGAGTGTTTCAATTCCCTTTTCCCAAAATATAAAAATGAAGTTCTGATATCTCAACTTTATTTAATGGAGGCCATATGAGTCTAGGTTTTAGTAAATCAATTAAGCAGCTGTTTGAGAAACTCATACTTCTCAGACTAAATCATTGAATCTGGAATCTGTGTTCAGTGCACCCATATTGCTATTTTTAATCTGACCCGTCTTAAAGTTTCATTATCCTTGTTCTTAAACCCTTAGAATCCATCCCAATGCGTATTCACAAATGTATGCCAATATAAATAAAAGTAAAATCTTGTAACTCTTCCAGCATATATGGTTTCATGCTTTCTACATATGTAACTACAGAGAATTAGAGGCTTTACTCAATCTTTGGAAAAGATAGGATATTGAAGACAAGTGAAACTGTTGCCAATGAAATCAGTTTCCAACACTTGTTTGCCCAGTGTTTCTGGGGAGCCACATGCATGACTAGTGGGTTCTGCCATCAATTATTAGGTCAAGTTAGGAGTATGAAAGCAATAAGAAGTTGTGGGTCTTGAGAAGAAATGGCATACTACTGCAGGACAACTGCTTCAGCTGTGGATAATAAAAATCTTCAGACAAGGGGGAGGCTGCAATTCATACAGGGAAAGGAGCTGTTTCTCTGGCAAAGGATGAGACTCTGTGGGATTTGGGGTTCCTAGGCACCCAGATTCAATGGAATCTATCTACTGTCCCTATTCAAATTCTCAGGATCATACTCTTTCGTCATCATTGCTGTAACTTTTTGACCAGTGTGCCTTTGACTTCAACATATGCTGTAAGTTAGCCTTAACATGATTGGGTGTGATGTCCAGAGACATTAACCTTGAAGCTTTAAGAAATGTGTGCTGGTTTGAAACTATTATATACCCCAGAAAAGCTATGTTCTTTTAATCCAATTTTGTGGGGGCAGACCCATTGTTGGGTGGGACCTTTTGATTAGGTTATTTACATGGAGATATGACCCCCCATTCAAGGTGGGTCTTAATCCTTTTACAGAAGTCCTGTATGAAAAGAATAGCAACAGAAGACATGCAGAGAGCTCAGAGCTGATACGGAAGGAAGAGAGATGAAACCAAGTGAAGGACAGAGGGAGAAAGATGCTTGGAGATGGAAAATGCTCCGGGAGATGCTAAACTAAGCGAGGACTCACAGGTGCTTAGAGAAAGGAAATGCCCCAGGAGAAGCTGGAAGGACCCACAGGAGCTGAGAGAGCCATTTTGAAACCAACTCAACAGAGGAGGGCCAACAGATGTCACCATGTGCCTTCCCATGTGTCATGGTCAGGTTCTTGTATCAACTTGGCCAGGAGGTGGTACCTGTTTGTCTGGTTGGGCCAGTGCTGGCCTGTCTTTTGCTATGAGGACATTTCATAGAATTAAATCATGATCACGTTGGCTACATCCACAGCTGATTCCGTTTGTAATCAGCCAAGGGAAGTGTCTTCTTTAGTGAATAATGCTTAATCTAATCACTGGAAGCCTTTTAAGGAGGATTCAGAAGAGACAGATTCTCTTCCTGCTTCGGCTGGCTAGCCTCTCCTGTGGAGTTCGTCCATACCCTCCATTGGAATCGTCTGCTTCACAGCCTGTCCTACAAATTTTGGACTCTACGTTTCCACAGTTACATGAGACACTTTTATAAATTTTATATTTACAAATATTTCCTGTTGATTCTGTTTCTCTAGAGAACCCTAACTATACACTATGTGACAGAGAAACCCTGAACACGATCAGCCTTTCTTGAGTGAAGATATCTTCTAGTTGATGACTTAATTTGGACATTTTCATGGCATTAGAACTGTAAATTTGTAACGTAATAAATCTCCTTTGTAAAATCCAGTCCATTTCTGTTATATTGTATTCCAACAGCATTAGCAAACTGAAATAAAATAGCTCAAATATAGAAGCTCTCTACTTTTTTTTTACCAAGACTTGGCCTGATAATTTAAATTCCTATGTATGTAATTTTATTTATTTATTTATTTAATTAGTATGCTGTATGACAGAGTTCACATTTCATTCTTTTTCCATGTAAGTGTCCCATTATTGCAGCACCATTTGTTGAATTTTTGTTTGGTTGTTTTTTTTGTTTATTTGTTTTTGGCTGGAAATTGAACCTGGGTCACCTGCATGGCAGGCAAGAATTCTACCACTGAATTACCCTTGTACCCCTATAATTTTATTTTTGCGTTCTTGTCAATGCAGTTTACTTGAAGTGTTTGTGCTCATACTTAGTCATATTTACACCAAATTGTTCTGTTTCTACAACAACTTAATCCCTAGTGGCTTGCCTTCTACAGATCCCTAAAGTCAGATACCCGTATATGATCAGGGAAATTATCATTTTGCCATTGTCTTCAATTGACTACCAGTCACATTCTACACTAGCAGATGGTCATTTCTAATTTCAGATCTAATCTGATCAAAGCACCTATTCCAGATTTTACTAGTATTTTAAAACAGAATATTGGTAGAGTTGGGAGATTGAAAGTAAGAGAATCTGTTGCCAATAATATTAAGTGGCAGCACCAAAATGGTGGTTCCCAAGGGTTTGCTGGAAAGCTACAGGTTCTATAAAATTTCTGAGAAACCTCTGCCAGTTGTCTTACTTGACTACAATGGCTCTGATTATACTCATTTGAAATTGCATTAGGTGTTATGGATTTTCATTTCAAAAATTACACTCTGTAGTTTTTTCTCCCAATAATTATGTTTCTCTTGCCCACATTTTCACCAAAGGAGGTATTAATTTTTTAATTGTGCTGGTATAATGGGAGCAAAAATATATTTGAGTGTTAAAACCCACTTTCCAGCCATTTAAATAAATTGTTATTTTCTAATTCAGGAAAATCTATGTGTGAATTGAATTTTTCTATCTATTTAGATATGTTTAGAAAACCTCATATCAGCCTTTGCTGTGGATAAGTTTCTCCTGGGTTTAGGATCTATTCTCAGATAGCATCTGAGAAGGCAGAGAGAAAATGGAGAGAGACATATGCATTTCTGTTTTTGATGATTGATTTGGTGCCAACTCCATGAGTTGAACATCATCCTCCATCACAGTTGCCAGTTACATACATAAAATATCAGGCGGGCAATGGATTTGAAAGGACCTGCCAAGTACAGTGTAGAAAACCCTAGAGATATTGATTTTACAGTTTTTCCAGTGATTCTACATCATGCTCCTTTACTTTCTGGCAATCTTTATGACTTTTACACTGACATAAATTGCCATAAAATAAGCATCCAGCGTACTCCTCCCCTTCCTCCTCTGGAAATGGCTAAGGATGCTCCCATTATTCTATTAACATGTTGGACCATTAATTCACCTGATCTCCCAGTAATGATGGGGTGACTCTAAACTTGGAGGGTGAGATGTACTGTCTAACAAATTTATTATTATCCTCTCTGGTGGAAAACATATGAATTCATCTAAACATTTATTTTCCTTAGTGTGCCACTATTTTTGTTTTTATGTTTTTTAAAGTAGGTTTAGTGCCAGAATGTTAGCAGTTGAGGAAACCAGAGTTGTTGTCTATGCAGTGAGGCAGGCAGTTCAGCTTTTTGAATGTGGCCTCAGACACCAAGACTTCTGCTTGACTGTTGTGTGGGAAAGTCAGAAGGCAAGAGGGAAGGTCAGGCAGTGTATTCCAATTGATTAGAACTTAGTAACTTGTTAGGTGAACTTAGAGTGCTCCGGGCCATAAGAACAACTTCATGGACAAGATGACTGCTCAACTTATAATACTGATGTCTTAGTTTTCTATCATTACCATAATGAATTATCAGAACCCTTATATGTTGCTGTTAGGATTGAGAAATGGTGCTGACTGCTTTAGAAAAAGGCTTGGCAGTTCCTAAAAGTATTAAACGTAGGGTTACCATATGACCCAGAAATTCTCAAATTTCTCTTAGGTTCACAGCCAAGAGAAATATATGTTCATGTAAAAACTTATACACAGATTCTCATAACAGTGTTATCTGTAATAGTCAAAGAATGGAGATGCCCTAAATGCTCATCTACTGCTGAATGCATGAATAAATTGTTGTGAGTCCATAGAATGGAATATCACATGACAATAAAAAGGAATGATGTGATGATACCTGCTACAACATGGATGAACCTTGAAAACATTATGTTAAGTGAAAGAAAGAAGCGAGTCAAAAAGACAATAATTCAATTAATATGAAATGTTCCAGAAAAGGCAAATATGGAGAGACGAAAGTACAGTATCACTTGTCAAAGACTGGCGTGGGGGGGTGGGGGTTTGATAATGGGATGTAGCTGCTAATGGGCAGAGGGTTTTCTGGGACTAATGGAACTGTTCTAAAATTCTACTGTGGTGATAGTTGCATAAATGTGAATATAACAAAAACCACTGGGTTGTACATATTCATTTGGTGAATTGTTTGATATTTGAATTATATTCAACTATGCTTTGAATTATATTCAACTATGCTTTTAAAAAGGGGAGAAACAGCTAATGTGCTGCTGTGTCATGTAGACATGTGAGGGGCCACCAAGGTAGAGTGATCAGTGAAAGTAGCCAAACAGTAAACAATAATTCCAACTGTTAATGCTTGTTGTAAAAAATTACCTTCACTTTCAATATATTTGAGTACATATACAAGAGTCTGGCTCATACATGTAACATCATTTTAAAACATCTGCTTTGCTTTGGTTGGCCATGAGAAGCAGGATCAGTCCTTTGAACAAAAATTGACATGTGGGTTTTCTCATATTTAAAATGAGGATAATGATATAGTTGCATGGTGGTTCTAAGTTGAAAGATGCTGCAAGCAAGTACTTGGCATATGGTGGGTACTTAATAACCCAGAAGATATTACAAAGCACAATTAGGTGTTGAATTTACTTCTGGCTACAAATTCTTACATCATTTGCCTACTGAACATTTTAGCTGCTACTCTGAACATACCTCAACCACAGCATGTCCCAAATGAATCTCCATTTCCCCAAGACCACTCCTCAATTATCCATGACCATCCTTCTGCCCCTCAGTCTTCTCTGCCTTCCTTGACCCAATCAATCACCGAGTTGTAGTGATTATACTTCCTTAAGTGGTTCTTGATTCTCTGATTTGGGCCTTTGTCTTAATTTGCCAAAATGCTATGACAAATACCATGCAGCTGGTCAGCTTAAACAAGTATTCATTGTCTCACAGTTTTAGCTTCCAAAAGTCCCAAATCAAGGACTCAGAAAACTATTCTCTCCCCAAAGTCTAATTGGCATTCTGGGACTGGCTAGCCACCATCCTTGGGTTTCTTTGGCTTGCATCACTGCCTCCATCACATCACCGTGTTTTGTTCTTCTTGTGTCTGCTCTTCCAGTTTCCTCTGATGCTTGTCTCCTCTGGTTGTGTCTGAATTCCCTCTCCTAATGAGGCCTCCCGTAATATGAATTAAGGCCTTACGTAACTTGAATCTTAGAAGAGTCTATTCACAAATGAGTCCACTTCTTAATTGGTAATGATAATTTCAAAGGGTCCTATTAACAAATGGTTTCACACACACAGGAACACAGATTAGGATTATGTCCTATATTAGAGTGTGACAATTCAGTCTACCACAGCCCTTGTCACTGCTTGCCTATATGTCTGCTACATCTTTTTAATTTTTTTCCTTTTGAATCTCTTGTGTGTTCCACATTCCACTCCACTCTAAATTGTTCTAAAACTCAAAGTCATAACTGTTTTTCTTCTGATAACATCCTGCAATGATTTCTCAGGCAGGAGTTATTTTTAGTAATTTGTATCTAGTTATTTGATTAAGAAATGTAAGTTAATTGTTAATATGTGGATATCTTGGGAACTTTCACTTTTTCCATCCCCAAAATAGGAAAATACTATTATTAGTATGTGTGGGTATCCTTCCAGAGACTATTTCAGCAAATATAACAGTGATATAAAAAATATATTCGTATGTATTTTATATATTTGTAGATAAATAGTATACATGTATATGGATATAATATACATGTGTATACACAAATATTGCTTTTTACACAAATGATAAAACATCATGTCCACTGGTTGATGCTTTCTTTTTTTCAATTAATCTATCTTGGATGTCTTTCCCTACTAATACATAAAGCACTTCCTCATTTTGTTTTTTGATAATCATATGCTGTTTCATTACAGGGATATACCATAGTTCATTTCACCAGAATTGATGGTCATTCAGGTTATTATAAATCTTTTGAAAGGATTCTAACTGAAATCTTCCTGAAATTTGCAGAAGTTCTGTAAATAGATACATATTTTTATATGTGTAAAAAAATGTGTGGCTAGATACCCATTTTTCTGGAGCATGTTTCTATACTTTTCATGACATTTTCAGCAATGACTCTGAATTTTAAAAAAGAAAAATGTTTAAGATACTTTGACCTTCAGAGTAGTCATCACAATAACCTGGGAGCTTTTTTGTAAGATGATTGAGGCATAAGTTATTATGCATAATAAAAGGCATAGATCCTAGGTTAGCCCTTGAATGACTTTTGATGAATGTACATACCCATGTAACCAGTGCCCCACTCAAGATATAGAATAATTCCATCAATCTCAGCAGCCCTTTTTAAAAATAGAAACTTCTGAGTTCCACTCTTGGAGATCCCAGTTCAGTAAATTTGAGGACTGAGATGATGGACACTGATATTTGAAGTTGGGGGTTGAGTTGGAAAATTAGTTACAGTAGATCATGCATGAGAGGATGAGAAACTGGATTAGTGAGCATGGTTGTTTCAAAAATATAAATGAATAGTGTATATACTAACAGGACTTTGTAAATTGAAGTTAAGCAGCGGAGAGGAAATAAGTCCATAGGAAACTGAAGGGCTCATTTTCTGAAATAGAAGTTTCTTAAGGACCAATTGTGTGTATTTCATCTTTGTATTTCCAGAGCCTAGCATAGTTCCTGGCATCTGTTGCAACAGCCAGTTCCAAAATGAGCGATACCGATTGACTGATCGAAAGCCAGAGTGCACAATGTCCTATTTGTTCTTATATTTTGATTATCACTTAAACCTTTCTAGTACTTGGATCCAAATAAAATCATTAGGATGGGAAGATGAATAAAATCTCCAGAGTCTTATGAGAGTGATTTTAGAAGAGAGGGCAGAGGACTTCAAATGATTTAGCAATATTTCTGAGTCTACTCCAAACTGATCTTCATAGAGAAAAGTGTTCCTCTGGAGAATTCAGACAAATTGAGCAGTCAGACAAATGATACCACCGTGACAGAGCCAGAAAACTAGACCATTTAATTAAAGGAATTCTTGGTAGAGACACCCCAGCAAAACCATATCCTTCCTCTTAGTTAGAGGAAAGACGTTACTGAGGGAATCAACCAGGCGGGGCCCACAGCACTTGTTTGGTATTTGGCAGTTATGATATTTCAGAATAAAGCAACTGTGAGCATTATCTCAGAAAGAACCTTTCTCAAGGCAACATTTGCTGAGAACGAATCTGGAGTGTGGAGAATGGAGATGTTGTGAAGACTTCAGCATAAGAAAGCATGCCAAGGATTTAGAGCATGTAGAAATTTTGAGACACTGAAAATATGAGAAAGGCTTGAGGTAGAAAGCTGAGTTTGCAGAAGGAAGGAAAAGAGCCTTGTTCTAGTCTGATCTTTTCTCTTGATATGACCTTAAACAAGCCATTCAAATTATAAGAACCTCAATTTCCCTCTCTGACAAATAGCTTATTACTGAAGATAATTTCTGAGATTCTTCCTGTTCAGTCAACCTGGAGTTAATATGCATCTAATTCCATGTGGCTGCCTTTATTATTGCCTTTATGTGTGAAAAAAAAGCAGGGCTGCAACTATGTTCAAATCCATAATTCAAACCCAAGGAAAACACTACAAACCAAGGGTAATTTTTTAACATAAGAAATATTCACAAAAACAAATATATAATAATAATAATAATAAACCCATCAAACTATTTGAAATCTTTACAATTTTCACCAAAAAAAAGAGTAAAGATAATGTGTTCTAATCAATTCACAACTGTTCACATAAATTAGTAAGGGATTTTTACCTGAGTTGACCAATTTTAAGTTTATATATCTATTCCTGACCTGGTTTACTTGGTTTTCACATTTTATTTACATTCTCACCTGAAACTATATCTAATGTTTTTATATTATGTAAATTCATAATAATTTTTCTACTATGTAATTCCATGATTCTGGGTATTTATTTATTCATTTTTCTTCCAGCGTTTAAAATATTTGAAAATGAAAATTACTTCCTTAATACAAAATTACTACAGCATGAGTCTACATAATGGAACAACATAATTGGGGTCAGAAGGCAAAGGTCGGGCTATTGGAGGATGTGTTCAATAATATTAGTGCCAGGCATAAAAAAATCAAGAACTTATTTGAGGAAGGAAGTTCTGTGAAATGTGTTTTTTTCTAGGTCTTGAGAGATTTTAAATCTTGATAGAGAAAACAAATGAGCTCATCCTCTCTTTGGCCAAATCCTTATTCAATTTTCAGTTAGACCAACAATGAATATGGCTCACCATCTATTTTGTGGAAGACGTTCCTGAGCAAGGGCTTACTGCCTGATGTGTAGAGGCCAATACTAAGACATTAAGATTTTGAGAAAAGAAAGAGTTTTATAGTGAGGTAGACTGGCAAAGAGAAGGAAGCAAGGCTCAAATCTGTCTCCCAGATCTGACAGTTAAAGGAGATTTTATGGGAATGGGAGGTGAGAAATCGGGACAGAAGTAGGGACAGAGGTTTGACTTGGCATAGTCCAGTTGGTTAAGTATAGAGTTGTTCATATGTGGGAGAGTGGATTTTAGGCCAGATCTTTTTTCAAGGACCTCTAACATTTGATTTGTTTCTGATGTCTCCTTGTCCTTGTAATCTTGTTTCTCAGAGAGGTGACCTTTGTTCCCGGTGTCTCCAAGTTTGTCTGAAGGACAAGAATCTATGTTTCTATGCATGCTCAGGTTATACGACCTGCAGTTAAGCTTGGCAGCATGCAAAAATAGCTCAGAAGGAACAGGGGACATCCCCACAAACTGGTTTTGGCCTGCCCATGGTTTCAAAGGGATTAGCTTGTCAGGCATTGTTTCTCAGATGTGTTTATTAGGAAAGGGCAAGTTTCCCTGTTGAGACTTTTCTTTGATAGTGACATGTGAGCTATTTATGGAAGGTCCAGTAACAATGTGGCACATGGGGAAGGTGGAGGGGAGAACATTTTAGGCAGAGAAAACCATATGGGAAATGGTATTTAGTATAAATGGAGTGTAGACACCTGAGAACTGCATGCAGAATAGCAAATTATCAGTTAGACCTCGGGATAGAATGGTAGGTAAGAGAGGCACTTTGGGGCACAATCATGAGGTAATACCCCCACATCATACTGAAACATGTTCCTGGGTTTCATTTTTCACTTATCTGCCAAGAGACAGTTCATTCCCAAGCTGTGTGGAACAAAGCTGAGCATGGCAATCCATGTATGTGTTTGGTATTTTTTATTATAAAGATGCTCAGTACTGGCAATACTTTCGTCTGCACACATTTTCCTCTTATATGTCCCCATAAGATAACTGTCTATTTTCTCCATTTATCCCCCAGGGAAGTCAGGCACATCTTTAGGCCTAGTTAGCTTCAGCATTTGACAGGAATTGAAATGCTAATAATCTTTTTTTTCCCCCTGAATTCTTATAAAGATACAAATGAGTCACACAGCTGCAAATCATCTGATGGCAGGAATAATCTCTGACAGCTTCATTTGAAGTTCCAAAGTTCTTGCTTTATGGCTGGTTTTATGTTTGATAAAAGATAGGCTGTTTAAATTAGAGAAACTTTGTGGTAGAATATATAGTCTCATGGTGATTGACACATTCCCCCCCCCCCAAAAAAAAAATCAGAAAGAGAAGAAAGTACAAAATTTGCAAGCTTGTGAAAAACAAAAGTCTTTCCTTTTCTGTTTTTTATTTTTTCTTTAACTGCAGAGTTTGCAGTACTGTGCAGTGCAGATATTTTCAACTTGTTCCATTAAGTCAGGAGTTCTAGCTCTACTCAAAATTGTCTTCTGTATATGTAAAACAGAATAAATCCATTTGGGGACAAATGCTCAGATATTTGGAGAAGATAGGATATAAATCGGATGACCCTCAGACTCACACTAGAATATGGAATTATTGGAATGGTCAACCATGGTGATTCCTCCTTAATGGTAAGGTAAGGTCTACTAAGTGGACAAATATGAAACATCAGGTCTGGTCATCAAAATGTTTTTATTCCGAGCATCAATTTTTCCCTTTCTTTGTTTTTTCTCATTTACCTAGATTAGAGCCCCAAGCCTACCTCTAAAGTTTGATGAGTCTATAGGCAAAGCAGCTACCCACTAAGAGTCTCAATTTCCTTGTGAAGAGGCTTTTTAGTTCTGAGACACTTAGTTATATAGCAATGGTCTTTTTCTACCCATCTGCCTAATATGTACCCCTTTCAGCCTGTTGCCATGCTGAACAAATTTCTGTTTTGTGTATTCTAAAAGAAGCTAGTCCATGGTTTCTTCAGGCTATGCAAATAGAGGCTTCTGCAGTGATTTACTTCAATGGTTTCTCTCACCTGAAATGTGGAACATGTTTAATCAGCAGCATGTAACACATCTTAAGTTACTTATATATTATTAATTTATGTATTTAAACATGCATTTTCCACATTTCATCCACACTACAACTCAGTGGTAAGCATGTCCATAAGAAAGCTGAGACTTAAAGAGGATATGTGACATTTTCCTAGAGCAGTGACTCTCAGCTAGGGACGAATTTGCCTGTCAGAGGATATTAGGCAATGCTGAAGATATTTTTGGTTACCACAGCTGGTTCAGGGGGTTGCTGGTATTGGCATCTAGTAGATAGAGGCAAGGGAAACTGCTAAAATTCCTACAAATGCACAGAACAGCTCTGTTCAAGGAAGCATTATCCAATCAAAAGTGTCAATAGTACTTGAGATGGAGAATCCCCAGTCCTAGCACCACAGAATCCAGGATTAGAAACCAGTTGTATTCAAGTTCAGAATCTGGACTCAAGCATTGCACTAAGCTGCTTATCAGTGATAATAATTTAATCACTGTTCCTCCAGGGACTTCCTAGAGACTGAAATGTACCATAACAGACAGATATGGGGAGATATGGAGGCATCAGGCATGTGCTTGAGATCAAACTTCAGTTTATCCTGTTAAGCACTAGAGAGCTTCACCTATTTGCAAAGGCACTTTTGTAATTAACAATTTGTCTAATCCTTTGATTACAAAAGTTCATTATCATATGTGTAGCAGAACCCATGTCTGTCTTTGAAGGTTGCTTTCAAATCACTCCACATTCCTTGTTCTGTCTCTATCTATTCCCTGTGTTTTATTTTGATTGATACTTGTAAACCTACCCTCTCTAAAGTTGTAAGTTCCCAGAAATATGCAGAAGAATTGAATTCAGAAGGGTGCCATTAAAACAAATCTCTAAAAGAAGTAGCCTTAGCACCCAAAGGTCTTTTTGGGGATTGGCTGAATCTTAGTCTAGATGCCAGCGCCCCAGTAATGTAAATGTGCTTCAAATAAGCAGAACTGGCAGAGAGAAGTGCCTGAAATGCATTTGTTATCTAGGGTTTCTAATCGCTAAAAAATTAATGGAATTGTCAGTCCATTGGTAAAAGTGGATCCTGAAGAACTAAAAGTAGATTTAATGAGCTCACCTTTGTCCTAGCCCTGCAATGTGCTTGTTACTTGAGTTCTGATACCTCTTTGTTCCAACCCTTTCTAACAAGTCTGATTTACCAAAGAGAAAGTGGTCAGTTTTCCCCTATAATTGTTTCCAAACTTATGTCTCTGATAAGTGCTTTCATTTAGCTTGTTCTACAAATTGCCCTATTTAAGACTCATTCTAAATATGCTTCTTGCGGTATGTACAGTGATTAGATTGAATGTAGTGCTTTAGGTAAGGCCTAGCAAAATACACTGCATGATATATATATTTTTTAACAATAATGGAGCTGTATAATCTTTAATGTAGTTTTTTTTTTTTTTTTTATTAAAATAACTCATATCGCTCTCCAGGTCAATATGCTGTTGTACTTTCCCATTAAGCAGATATTATGTCCTTTTATTACATTCTAGGAGACTCATTATTCTGCATTTATCTGCATTGAATTTTCAATCTATTAGCTCAAGTATTTAAGTTAGTTAATTCTTTTCCTACCTGAAGACTGTTTTTCATGGATGACCTTTCCTCCCAATTTAGCATCATCTGAAAACTAGAAAACTATAGTGTAAGTAATATGCTTGGAGTCAGTTATTTAAAATCATTAATAGCAGGAAGTCTAACATCATTTTTTGACCAAGGTACCTCTGCCACCAGTAACTTAAATGTGATTATATTTTTTTTAGCTGTTTTATAATACAGAAGGTTTGATTAGAATAAAAGCAAGAAAAAATTATATTGATTAAAATGAAACTCTATTTTAAGTAGAAGCTTCTGATTGATCTTTTGTAATACAGCATCCTCAAAGATGGCTCTGCAGAGCCCCTCTAGCATCCTGGCAGGTAACTATTCACTTTACAACCCTGGGTCACCAAGATATACATCATTTAGACCCAGAAAATTGGTGCAGTTAATTTCAAGCTTTTAATTCTGGAGTCCCTGAACTGGTGACCATATGTCAGGGTTTCAATGAGGGAGGCCCAGAGTAGAAAAAACAAGGTTTAGCTTCTTATTTGCAAGGATTTGCTAAGCTAAAATGGGGAGATGCCCTAGGCCTCCTTACTTCCATGAACCCACCCTCTTGGGGGAAAGCACCTGTGTTGGTTTGCAAGCTGCTGCAATATACCTGAAATGGAATGACTTTTTAAAAGGGGAGTTTATTAAGTTACAGTTTTACAGTTCTAAGGCTGTACAAATGTCCAAGTTAAGGCATCCAGGAAAAGATACCTTGGTTCCAGAAGGCCGATGATTTTCAGGTTTCTATCTCAGCTGGAAAGGCACATGATGATATCTGCTAGCTTCCTTGGGGCCCTGTCTTCTTTGAGCTGTGTCAGTTCTGGTGGCTTTAAAGCTTTTTCCAAAATGGTTTCCTCTTAAAGGGCCCCAGTAAGTAAACCCACCATGAATAGGTGGAGACACATCTCCATGGAAACCATCTAATCAAAAGTTACCACCCACAATTGGGTAGGTCATATCTCTTTGGAAACAGTCAAAATGATTCCACGCAGCAATATTGAATGAAGATTAAAGGACATGGCTTTTCTGGGGTACACAACGGATTCAAACTGGCACACCACGTGTTTATTAACTCTTTTTCATCTTTAAGCCTGCATTTAATACCTAGTTTTGCCGGAATAAAATTGGAGAGACAAGTCAAACCTTGAAAGTGAATCATTTCCTGCTCTGAAATCTCTCTTTGAATCATGTATTCCTGATTGAGAAGCTTGGAGTTTATGGGGCCTTGGAAAGTTATACAATTTTAGAGTGTGAGAGAGGTTAGTAAACAGAGATGATAAATGCAAATATCCCATGTAAACAGTATAGTTGTTTCACTAAGGCATAAAGATAGTGGTTAGTTTTTCATTGCTGCCATACTAAATTACCATAAATGCAGGGAATTCAAACAACACAAAGTTATTATTTCATAATTCTGTCAGAAGTCAGGTGCAGGTCTCAGTGGGTGAAGAATCAAGATATAGACAGGCTGTTTTCCTTTCTGAAGCCCATAGGAGAGAATCCATTTCCTGCTGATTCAGGTTATTGGCAGAATTCAGTTTCTTGCAGTTGTAGGACTGAAGTCCCATGTCCTTGCTGGTTGTCAGACATGTACTGCCCCCTGCTTCTAAAGGCCTCTGTATTCCCTAGCTGGTGACCCTTTCTTCCATCTCCAAAGCCAGCAGCGATGGGCCAAATCCTTTTCATGTTCATTGATTTCCTGCTTCACCATAAGCACAGTTATTAGCATCTTTGCCAGTCCATCTATCTTGGGTCACTATGATGAAGTCCGTTCATACTACTGGGCTTCATATTTGATATATACACCCACCTTTCTACCTGCACAGTCCTCAGACAGATTGCTGGAGGCCCAGTTCCAATGATTAGTGTCCAAATGTTATAGATTGAGAGGAGGGGACCAGGAACTAGAAATGCTGGTCTTATCAGAAATGTCTTAGGAAATCATATCTGAATAAGAATAATCTCTCTCCTTCACATCCCCCTACCTCCTAGTTCTCACTGCTTGCAGTGATAGCAGGTAATGAGGCTCCATCCCACCTCATTTCCCAAAATCTCAGTATCGTTGAGTATAATATCATTCCCTGGCTTTTCTCAGGACTATGTGACATTCTGGACATGCCTGTGGTGATTGTGCTAATCCATTCAGACCAGCTTCAAGTTGTCTTTGGGACTCTGGAGGGGATGGCAATTTTCCCTCTTCTTGTCTGACTACTACCCCCAAATATGTCCCATTCTATATCCTCAAAACCTGTGAATGTGTTATGTTATATGAAAAAGGCAACTAAAGATCACAGATGGAATTCAGGTTGCTAGTCAACATTTTGAGATGCAGAGATTATCCTGGAATATCCACTGTAATTATAAGGGTCTTGAAAGTGGAAGAGCAGGGCAGGGGAGTCAGTGTCAGAGTGATGCAATGCAAGAAAGACTGGACTGTCCATTTGCTGGCTTTGAAGACAGAAGGGAACCATGAGTCAAGAAAAGTGGGCAGCCTCTCGGAGCTGGAAAAGGCAAGGAAATGGCTTCTCCTCCAAAGCCTTCAGAAGGAACACAAACCTGCCCACACCTTCAGTTACCCATTTCAGACTTGGCTCCCAGAACTGTGAGATAATACATTTGTGAGGTTTTAAGCCTCTAAATTTATGGAACTACAGACTACTAGGGAAAGGCTAAAACCTGCCTTTAAAACAGGTTTACAGTGATGAGTAATATGAATCTGTTTTAATCAACTATAAAACATTTTCAGAATACTGACTATGGGTGGGGTTTTACTTGGGTTATACAAGACTGTTATGTAGAGATATTAAAAACTAGTTGACCAAACAATTTAATAAGGTATGAATGGTTAATTAACAATACAAGATGAAGGTGTCATCCACTATTACATTGTCAAGTGTGTTTCAATTGCTTATAAAGTTGGGGGGAGGGGATGGAACGAGCAATCAGATTCTATTGCTATTTTGTTTCCACTGAGCTATTAACCAGGAACCTATGTTTCAAGAGTGATGTAGGCTAGCTAAAATATTGCTTTCATTTTCTTTACCTCTACACACGCCCCAATTAATCGCATATTTTCTATAATACAAATATCTAAAATAATCCGAAAATTCAATGTTGGAACATTACATTCATTTTACTGGTGATGTTAACATGAGTTAAAATATGCCATGCCACTTGAGTAGTGCTTGAATCTTCTAGGGAGACATAAATTCATGTAATTGAGGTAAAATGGATCTTATTCACCTTTGTGTCTTTTGCAGTTAATTGATAGCCTAGAGAATTGGATGTGGACTCTGAATTCAGGCAACCTAGATTGAAGTCCTTTCTCCATAACTCACCAGCAAAGATTTAATATAAAGGGCAGGATAGATGCCATTTTCAGGGTTTATGTATGGACTAAATAGGATCAAGCAAGTAAAGCATTTAGAATAGTTACTGGCATATAATAAGTATTCAGTCAGTGCTTGCTTCTATTATTTTTTGTAATCCTGGTCAAACATTTTTAGTGACACATTTAGTATTTTGTCATTAACACTTTTTTTTTTAATATACAGAGGTGTTTTGGGTGGATTGAATCATTTTAAAGTGGCCAGTTAATTCTTGAAAATAGTACCACAGGTACGTCTTTGCCTTGTTGATCATGTTACATTTTGGGAGATATAAAAACTGAAAATAATTTCCTAAGCTACAGTTGGTTAATTCTTCTCAATAACAAGAAGCTCATACATCTGTTGGCTTCCCAACTCATTTTTCAATCGAACACAAAACATACTTTGTTAATAGTGAATTACAGCTATTATTATAATTCTCAGTTGACCTGAGATCGCTGTTAAAAAGCATTGTCACATTCTTCACACCCTCTAGGCATCTGTGTCTCATGAGACAAGAATATTATCCTTCCTTAGGGACAGTGAGGACAACAGGGGACCACTGAGGCCACTGGTTGCTCTTAGTCCCATGCTTGGGAAACATTTTAATGGAAATAACTCCTGTCTGTTGAGAGGTAGCCATTTCACTTAATCCTCTCATCAGCCCTAAATAATAATTTTAGTGATTACAAAATGAGGGCACAAAGAAGATGAAATAACCTATGATGATCATACAACTAGAAGTTGGAAAGGTTGGAAATGGAATCTATGTCTCCCTTTCTCCAAAGCCCACCTTCTTTCTAATATACATATATAGCCAGAATATATTTGTATCATGCTCTCCCCACTATATCCAGAATCTCTGTGTGTTATGGAGTTGAATATAGGGGACTCAATTTCTTCAGGCCTGATGCTGTATGTTAGAGCATCACACAGAATTTTGAGCTAGTAGATTATTATAAATTATATTCTTAGGTCACTTAAATATTCTGAGTCTTAGCTTTTTCTCCTATAAAATGTGAATACTTTTCTGTTGAACAAACAGGATACACGCAGTAGATAAAATACTATGTGAAAACACATTTTGTATGCATATTTTCAAACTCTGGTTTATGTAGTTCATCTAGCACACAAAAATCTATACAGATCATTGTGCTAGTTTAACTTCCTTATTATGTATGCATTCATTGTCCTACTTTGGTAAAGGCTTCTGGGACAACCATTTTTATAGGGTCTTAGCTCCCTAGGCAAATACCAGATTGTTCTAAGATGTGCTACTAAGGGAGTACTTCTAAATTAATTACAGCCTGAATCCATTGAATAGAATGCCAGTAGGTGCTGCTGTAGACTTGAGGTGCCTGTGCTATGATTAACTTTTTGCTAAGATTTACTCTGACTCACTGTAGGTTTCTTGTACCTAAAGAGCATGTTGGAGATTGAATCATATCCCCCATAGAATGTGTGTTCTAGTCCCAACCCCTGGTCCTATGGGTATAAACTCATTTGTAAATAGGACCTTTAAAGATGTGATTACTTAAAGTGTGCCCAAACTGAGATGAGGGTTAGTCTTAATCCAATAAGGCTGAAGTCCCTACAAGCAAAAGAAATTGGACCCAGGAAAAAAACCACCAAGAGTAGCCAGAAGCTGGAAGTCAGTGGAACCTGGGAAAAAAAGGGAAGAGGTCTCCATGTGCAGTGCCATGTGATGGAAAAACCAAGGATAGAGGATCACCCAGAAGCAGCCACAGAATACCAGAGTTGTTATTTTTTGGGGCAAAACCATAAATTTGCTAGTTCCTTGAGTTTGGAGTTTTCCTAGCGTGAAAACCAGGAGCAAATAAATTCCTATCGTTGATTCAAACTAATTGTATGGTATTTGTTTTAGTAGCTAGGAAATGAATGCACAGCACAAACTTTAAATCACGGCTGTCCTTAGCAATAGCAAAAACTGCATGCAGATTATCCCATTAAGGGAAAGTCCCAATATCTTCTCTCATGTCTCTATGACAACATGAGAGAATGGACAATTCATTTAGTCCATATCACTCAGCACCTTCTAAGACCTGCTACAGATTTATCATTCCTTATACAGCAGACAAGAAAAGACCCAATCATGCAGTCTGTTGTAATCACTTCACCACTCTACTTCACTGTTGGAAATATGGTGAAGTGTTTTGAGGAAATATGGTGAAGTATAATTGAGGAAATAAAACTCTGAACTCTATTCTTTGTGGACATATCTTCCCCTTTCTTCTATACTTAGTCTCAGGAAGATGGGAGGTGGTATTAAAGCTTCCTTGTGTTTTAATGCACACACTGTAATTCTGTGTTTCGACAAAAAAGCCCACCCATTTTGAAGATGTAGAACGTATTTCTTCTATTGTCCATGGAAACCATGGCATTAGATTTTAATAAAATTAATACAGCTCCATGAGAGCTGATAGCTTCAGTCTCTTCCATCATGGACAATAACTACCTTCTGATCCTAGGAGTCCCAGACCACAAAATCGATTGCATTGCAAATAGAAATGACCATTCATTTCCTATTGGTGGTGAAATTAGACTCATCTTTGCTTACTAAGTTTTTGTGGGGTGAATTTTGTGTTTCCAGAACTTGATATTATGCATTTTTTACCCTCTTCTAATCTTCAATAATGCCCAACCTTCAAAAGCTGAAACATCTTCTGTAATGTCATGATGCGGGGTGGGGTTGGGGGAGCTACAACCTAATATAATTTGGCATTACTAGGATAGATAAACTTAAGAGATTAGTATTGCATATAAGTTGCTTGACTTTGTGATATCTATTTATAAATTGTCATCATAACACACATATAACTAGACTAAATGCAGAAAAACAAACAAATAAAAAAGCTATACAAAAAATACAGATTAATCTTATTTACCTGAATCTAGAAATAAAGACTGAAAGTAAGGTTTTAAAATAGGAAAAAATAATGAGAAAGAAATGAGTGAAATCATTTGCAGATGGTTCTTCTCTAAAATCAGAAGATGAATAACATCTCGTTTTAGGGTCTTAAATAATTTAAATTCTATCAAATGCATATGTCCCCCTGTAACAGGTTCACACAATTTTCATGACACTGTATGCTGTTACTTTCTTTGGCTTTTGCTTTTCTGCACTCCCTGAGGATGTTCTCTGATGATTATTTCTTTCTGTCTTTATTTTGTTTCTTTCTATTTTTTTCCACCCCCTCCTGTTCCCTGAGGAAGTATGCAGCCATAATGCTGAAGTGCTGCTAAATGCAATAAGGCAAAAATCATCACTGCTTGATGGCACCAGAGTGCCAGTGCTTTGGATAAAGAATTATCCCACTAACACAGCATGAACCAGCCAAAAGGAAAAAGAAGAAAGCAATCCACAAACTCATGGCATATTTATTTTTTATGATTCTAAAAACCTTTATTTAAAAAAGATAAAATGGGAATGATTGCATATATATATTGGAAGATGGGAATCTCACAGGCAATTTAGACCAGCCATAGTTTTCTGTGCAGATTCCCATCAGGTTTTCTAAGCTGGGAGGCGATTCTACATTGTCCAGCAACTTCATCCTGAAATAAGAGGACCCCTCTTTGCTTTGTCTTATGTTATAAAAGCTATGATTTAAAAATAAGTATTCTCTAAGTGGGAATTTAAAAAGAATTCAATGATATGGGCTTAAAGTTTTCTCTTGAAGTTTCAATAACCTAGCGAAGCTAAAGCTGACTTCTTTTAGTGAGTTTTCCCTGTTAGTAAGGGAAAGTCCTAGTTTAGTACCTATGCTTATTCTTATCTCCCAAATCAAAAACATTCAGGTTGGGTCTTTGATTCAGTCTCCCTCTCTCTCTCTCTCTTTAGGCCCTCAAATTCACATGTATGGTTTTATCATCACAGATTTAGGCATTCAGTCATATTATCTGAAGAAATACGCCAGAGAAACCCTCATTAATTTAGTTTGGTTATGATTAAGATTTTCCTTACTTAAACTACAAAGTGAGCTATCCTCTATCTAAATCTGAATATTGCTTGCTCAGGTTTTAAGTTACCAACAAATATTCTTTGGAAATTGTTGTGTATTTGTGTAATTAGGGATAGAAGATTTACTTATTCTGAGATCATTTCCATTCTGTTTTTCCACCTTGAAAAATAAAGTTGAAGATAAACAGTTTTGTATTATAATTAAATATATAGGCAGTTGTAAGGTATCTGTGTGTGCATGTATATTTAAATTGGCCTACAGGCAAAGGTATTCACAAGTTGTGTGACCTAGGGTAAATAGTTTTAACTTTACTAAATTTCAGTTCTTTTTTCTTTTGGGGTGTGTGTGAAATGAATGAATTAGGCACATATGACAAAGAACACCTAAATCTCAGTCATTAAAAACAACAACAAAAAAGTTCATTCCCTGCTTGTGTTAGTGTCCAATGTAGATCTCCCTGTTTCGATAACATTTTGTGGGTATCACTCCTCCAAGAATTTATTCGGGTACTGTAATCCAATATCCCACAAAAGGCTTTGGAAACCCTTACTGGATTCTCTGTATCTGATCAGAAAATATAGGTACAAAGACATCATAAAGTAGTGTTGGTGATATTTTCAGGGGCTGGTCCTGGAACTAGGGTAAATCAGATCATTCCACATTTCTTTGGCAAGAATTCAGTGCAGCAGCATGGGTGGCCTTGCCCAAATATGAGGTTAGTTTAAGATATTAGGTCAAGTTATGAGTCCAGAGGGATATGTAATATGATTTGGAAAACATGTAGTCTTGTCTCTGCCAAATAGTAAAAACCATTGCAACTATCTCTCAATGTTGCTGTGAAGATAAAAAGAGATACTATATATTACCTTCTTAAAAGAATGCCTTACATTTGATAGGTAATTGATTACTGTAGGGCAGAACAAATAAAATTAAAACAAATAAATATGTATTTGTTTTTATATATTTTATTTTATAGGGCAAGTGTGATAAATCTTATAAGAGAGTTGCAGACAGATTATTACAGGAATTAAAAAGTACAGGAATCATTATTAAGTGTAAGATCACTTTGACTGTCTTAAATATAAGGTGCTGCAGGATTCTGTCTTCAGCACCTTACTCTTCCACTCCCCATAGTTACCTTTGGTAATCTTTTCTCTTTACATGGCTTCTGTTACATTGCATTTATGTCAGTTAGGTGTGAATTGGCATCTGCCTCCTTGATTTTTCTTCATATGCATGTCCAAAGGCTTAATGGAATATGTCAAATTCTCTAAAGCCCAATATACCTCCCTTTTTTCCATTCCTTGGCCCTCAATCACGTTTGCCCTGTGTTCTCTGTCTCAGTGATGATCAGCGTCACATGTCTAGTTGTCCCACCCAACCCCCTTCCTCTAACTTAATTTTCTTAGATGATCAGCCACCAAGCCCTGAATTGCTTGTCTCTTAGACATTACTCCATTCCCATCTTTCTATCCTACTTAACATTTGTTGAGGCCCATTTATCTATAACACAAGTTACTACATGATCCCTCTGCCTTCAATCTTTCCACATCACCCCATTCTCTACACAATAGTCAGAGTAGTTAGTCTCAAATACGCATTGGGTCAGCTGACTCCACCAATGCCAAAATTTTGTTGGTTCCTTGTTGTTCAGAGTACAAAGTCCTCGGTATACCTTAAAACACTGTGGATCATCTCAACTCTCTGACACCCCAGCTTTTACTCTTGCCACTTTCCCTCTCTGTAGCAGCCATCCTGAAGATCTGTCAGTTCTGCTCATAGGTAATGAACTTTGTCCTATCTGGGCCTTTGGATGTGTTTTTCCATCTAACTGAAATACTTTTTCATCCTATCCCATTGTTCTAGTTTGCCAGCTCCAGAATGCAATATACCAGAAACAGAATGGCTTTTAAAAGGGAAATTTAATAAATTGCTGGTTTACAGTTTTTAGGCCATGGAAATTTCTGAATTAAAGCAAGACTATAGAAATGTCCGATCTAAGGTATCCTGGGAAAGATACTTTGGTTCAAGAAGGCTGATGAGATTCAGGGTTTCTCTGTTAACTAGAAGGGCACATGGCAAACATGGCAAAGTCAGCTAGCTTCCTCTCCAGGCCTCTTGCTTCATGAAGCTACCCGGAGGTATTTTCCTGCTTCATCTCCAGAGGTCTCTGGTGTCATGGGCTCTCTGCTTTGCAACCCTACTATGTTGCTCTCCCGTCTTTCTCAAAAGGAACTCTCTCTGAAATGTCTCTTTTATAGGATTCCAGTAAACTAATCAAGGCCTACATAGAATGGGTGGAGACACATCTCCATCTAATCAAGTTTAATACCCACAATTGATTGAGTTACATATCTGTGAAAATAACCTAATCAAGTTTCCAACCTATAGTACTGAATAGGGATTAGAAGAAACCATTGCTCCCATGAGATTGATTAGGATTAAACCATGGCTTTTCTAGGGTACATGAATCCTTTCAAACTGGCACACCCCTCAAATAAGGAAGTAAGAACTCCAGCTAACTCTTAACCATTCTTCAAACTGTCTTGCATGTCACTTCTTGCCAGACATCTCTGTAAAATCCACCACCAGTCCCTTGCCCCTGTATATGTTCCAGGGTTCTCTCTCTGTACAGGTATATAATCATTGACCAGACTTGTGATTGCTTTACTCTTCTAATTATATGTTTGTTGACTCCCATTAGGTAGTAAAAGCCTTGAAGACAGAACAGAGTGTAGTAGTTTCCATCTTTGTGTCCCCATAAACTAGTGCCCGATAGAATAACACATCAATGATATTTAAATACTGATAGATGGTCTCAGGAATTATTTGTCACTTGATCTGGGCCTTGAAAGATAGAAGAGGTTATGAAAACTCAAAGGGTGAAGGACAAGATTCTCTCTTGAGAGAAACTGCAGAGTCCTGGAGGCAGAAACATACAGCTTGAATTTGTGGACAGTGATGAAGTGTAGTGTGGCTAGTCTATAGAATCTGTTAAAAGACCTAAAGGGAGGAAATAAGTTATTTTGTTAGAAATATATTATTCCAAATTTATTCTCCTATAGAGGAAAGGGTCTCACTCTAGGAGATAGTCTTTCAGATAAAACAACTTCCCTGTTTCTGAAGAAGCAGCTTTGTGCTCAGCTTCTAGTAGTTGAGAAGTGGCCTGACAGCAGTTGTATTCCTCTGGGAACCCTTGAGCAGCCACCCTTTCCTCACCTTGATCCATGTGTGTAATTTCCTTTCTCCCCTCCTACTTGGATTTCTGTCAAGCCCCACCAGTCTCCCTGCACGTAGGCAGTCTTGAGGAACAGTGGAGAGCCAGTGCCCAGCAGCTGTTGCTTCACGGTTCTAAACTTCCTCGAGCAGCTTTGCAGCAGCATATGGAGGTCGCTTCTCGGGACATTTTGTTGCTGCGGCAGCTGGGAGCTCATCAGTTTGGGGAAATTAGTACTGAAAGAAGTGGAATGGTCAACACAGCTCAGGGAGAGGCTGCTTTCTTTGTTTCTTCCTCCTTCTTCTCCAGGGTGAAAATTCAACTAAAGTGCATTTGTAAGATTTATTATTATAGATTATTATAGAGAAAAGCACCCTTTGTTTTCAAACTGATGATGTTAGTGATTCCTTAAACAAGTCACCTATACCATATCCTTCTCTTTAAACTTGCAGTATACATATACTTGTTTGCAGAACTCCATTTCCATCATGGATTTTCCTGATTTAAACAGAGCAATAGAATTATAACAGCATGGGTGATAAATCTTTTTACGTTAGACAAGATAACTAAGGCACTGTCCCGATTTCAGCATCTTGTAAGTATAGGACTCTGATGAGGACACCAGTGAACTTTTTTCTTTGATAGAGACCTAAAAGTGTCTTTCATAGTATAAACAACCAATTGCTGTCCAAATTCCTATATTTCCCTTAATTTATCACTCATATATTTATTATTCTTTCTTGATAGTATTTGTTTTTCGATTATGACAGATCATATAGGTAATAGATGATTTATGCGTGCATATAATTATATATGAGGACATGTCCTTTTCTCTTATTAAGTTACATCTGTTAAGATTTAAGCTATTCCTTGAAATTCCAGAATCAGCTGTATTGTTTATTTTCCTTCCCCTTCATAATCATATTGGCATGAATTATATCCCTTTAAAGAAATCATGTACCTCTCTTAAATCATTTCATTCATTTAGTTTACCCTCATGCAGAAGACTTCCCTTATTTTGACCATTTTGACTGATTTCATGTAGTAGGGAAGTGCAGTAAGACCTTAACCCTTTTCCTCTACCCACCCCATACCTGTCTCCTCCCCCCTTCCCCCTAAAAAAGCAACTCTTGAGATCTTGACAGAACTCTTTCATGGTTTATGAATTAAGACATGACTTAGCTTAAAAGCAAAATGAAGTTGTATCTGTGCATCCAGAATGTGAAAATCACCCTTTTAAATTTACATAAAGAAAGGAGAAATGGAAAGTAGTTTTTGAGCATTTTACTGTGATTCAATTTATGATGACACTTCAAAAATAAAGCATAGCATACTGTTCCCACTTCAAAGAAAACTTGGGCCCCTAAATGTTACACAAATGTTGGAGAGCCATGTTCTCTAGTTCTATGCTAGCTTAATTATGAGGTACTAGAAATGAGAATTGTGTGCATGTTTCCAGATTCTCAGAGAGCATAGTTTTGACAAGGGTGATAAAGTATATGTTCCATGTTTATTTTTTTAGTATCTTATTTTTAGAATAAACAATATGCCAATGCTGGCTCAAACTTCTGCAATTTACATACACAATTTGCAATAAGTAGTGATTCCTACAATTTCACATACTAGAAATATGATCAGCCTTTTTAGGGCAAGGCCTAAGAATAATTACACATCAAGATTTGTTTTGTTTTGTTTTTTAGGATTCCCATTTGGGTGACTTTATGTGCTTCCCGGGCATTCACATTGCTGATTGTTCCCTTGACTCAACTTTTCCTCCCAGATTACAGAATAATTCAATAATTCAGTTTTTTCCATTCATTCAATCACTTATTGAGCAAATATTGAGTCCCATATACTGTGTTAGGCACTAGGAGAGATAATAAAGGGGATGCAGTAGTCAGTGTTATAGTTATGCATTCAGGTTTTAAATAGGCAAAATTTAACTGGATTCCTCCCTAAGTCATGATATTTAATGGCTGGGGAAGCTTGGATAAGTCATGTGATCCAAGTTTCATTTTCTCATTTATAAACAAGATAAAACTTATTCACAGGTGTGTTTGAGGAAAAGTGGTACATATAAGAAGGATGAGAGCAAATGTCTAAAAGGTTTGAAGAACCAATAGAAGAATGGGGCATTACACACACATTAGGGAAAGAATGAATGTCAAGAGAGAGGGATGGTTCACAATGTAAAATGCTATTGAGAGAACCACTGTTAAGTGTCCCCTAGATGTAGCAATGATGCAATCCTGGGGATACTAGAGATGGTAGTTTTATTGGAGCAGTTGGTCCTTAGAGATGAGATTATAGAATTGGAAAGAATAAACATTGCTCACAAGAAATTTGTCCATGAAATGGAGGATAGAGATTGTGTTTTCTCTTAGCTAACCCAATAAGTCCTAGTATTTTTTAACTTGTTTCTGTCTCCATAATGCAAAAATTTGGCAATTTACATTAGTTTTTTTCAAGTAATCAATAAGACCCTTCTTTATACCTCTCTCTGGCCCGTTATGTAAAATAGGATTGAGACCTGACTTCCTCTGAGAAACAGAGAACATACTTCTCAAAGGAGTGTTCTCCTCATAGATGATTCAAGGTGACTCATTTGTTCCTATGGAAATGAAGTCGTATTTGATTGGAAAATGTTTATAATTCAAGCAGCTACATGGAGACTATTCCTCCTCATCTTTTTTTTTTTTCCTTCTATTTGATACTTTCTTATGGTCAATAATTATGCTTTCCTGCCATCATAGCTATGTAGTACTAGAATGTGCAAATTAATTCCATGCACCAACAGGAAGATCCAAACTTAAAGGAAGTATGTAAGTGAAGTACAAGGCAATATGCAGAATAAACTGCCTCATAAAACAAAAAAAAAAAGCAGACACTCAACATCAATTTGGTCTTTACTCTTAAGTACTACTTCACATAAAATTTGCATTTGTTCTTCCATTGCAGGCTGCCCACTCATATATTCTTCGTATCTTAGGCTTTCATATACTGCGTAGTCATCATTATTGTGTCTTTCAGTCTATTATTTCTAAACTGTATGTCTATCCTCGACATTTTTTTCTTGAGTTTAAACTAGAGTTTTAAATGACAAAGTAGATGTTTTCCCCTGGCTACATTAATTAAGAATGTTTTCCTTAACATTGCTCATTTTTTTCTACCTCTCTCTGTACCCAAATCTGACAAAGTTGCTATGATCTTCGCCATAACAGTTTGTGGAATTCACATCC
This sequence comes from Tamandua tetradactyla, assembly GCF_023851605.1. Lineage (NCBI taxonomy): Eukaryota > Metazoa > Chordata > Mammalia > Pilosa > Myrmecophagidae > Tamandua > Tamandua tetradactyla. The sequence continues at coordinate 42,717,124 of NC_135344.1, forward strand.
AAACAGTCCACAGACAGATCTTTCCTGATCATCCTCAACTATTTTCTTTCATCTATCTCTACACCCAGTTATTTACTAATTCACACTTCCTAAATGAATATTTCTTACCTCTAGCTATTCTTTCCATCCCAACTACCATTGTTTGGGTTTGAGGTATCGTTATTTATCCCTGGACTAGTAGACTAGTGTCTCAATTAGCTACTTTGACTTCAGTTTCAACGCATATCCAGTTGAATTTTCTTTCTAGAGTGCAAAATATGATCATATATAATATCCCCCCACTAGAGAACATGTAGAATTTAAACTAAGTATTAGGCACCTCAAGATTTGATCCCTATCACTTTCTAGCCTATCTTCCTTTCTTAGTCACTTACTGTCCCCTTCCTTCTACACAAAGATTATGTTCCAGTGGTAACTAGCTACTAGTAATTTTCCAAATAATGTCATGCAGTATCTTGCCTCTGGACTTTTGTTTTTGCTGTATACACTACCTGGATCATCCTTCTCTCCTAGGTAACTTGTAAATATGATTCTCAAGTTAAAGTCCAAGTATTCCTTCTATTCTAGTTTTTCTTCTTTTTCTTAGACAGAGTTTGGAAAATGCTATTTTATATTTTAATTATTTTGCATATATCTTATTTCTACTACTTAAATACCATTGCAGCTATTTTTAAGAAGTGTTCCTCTTCTGCTTTCTTGCTCCCTCCCTCTCCACCACATCTCCTCCTCTAGCAAACTAAATATTCATTGAGGGAAGGGTCAAATATATTTACCATTTTATTCCCAACACTTAGTACAGCGAATCCTTAAAAGTGTTTGTTGGAAGACCAAATGAAATAGTTCATTGGGAAATATAAGTAGGAAGTAAAACATTACTGAGCATTCCTGAATAAAAGAAACTTTAATAAACTTTACATTAAATTGTAAAATGTTTTTAAGATTTAGTAGTAAGTGGCCCAAATCTCTCCAAAGTAGAGATTCTGGGTAGTTCTATAGGGGAAAACAAGTAATAATCCTGGAAACATACGTTAATGTACTTACATTTAATCCCCTTAGGATCAATAAGAAAACATGAGGAAATTTTCTTCCTATTTCTTCATTATCTAAATATATAGATTTTTATATAATAACCACTCTTATCTGGGTTCCATATACCCACTATGCATTCCACATGTGGAAGCCATATTGAGGCTTATCCTCTATTTTCACTCCCTTACTGTCCCCCAATAAGAAAATAACAAATCAGTAAACATTTTATGTGTGACTCAAAGGTATCTTAGTGGCCAATTTAGTTTGTAGCATTGATGAGTCAATCAGCTGAACCATAAGGCAGCTGCAAATCTGGATCATGCACAAAATGCTTAATGTGTTGGCCATATGTAGACATAGACTTCGTGATGAATAAGCAAGGCTAAACCAAATCTTTTTTATGTGGGGAGTGCACATGCATGTTTATGAGTTATAAGATCCATCTTCTGCTGACTCAAGGATATAGAAAAGTAAGCCAAATAAATCTATTTTTTACAACAAAGAGCATAGAGAATTCCATTTTTATTTGCCTAGAGATTTAATTTATTCATACCTGTTAAGGACACAAAAGCCATTCAGTCTATTGACTTTTGGAATCAGTAAATTTATTACTAAAGATTTGTACATTGAAAACGTGGTCAATGGATACAATTCACTACTGTAGAAGGTCAACTGGACACATTAATGGCTGACACTCTAAAGCATGAAGAATCATTTTAGGTCTAGCATTACTATTTGTAGTTAAATAGCCAGGTGTAAATGTTAAAAGGGCAAACACATTGCATTCTCCATGAGAGTTTAAGAAGTCAACCAGCATTTACTACTCATCTGTCCCCAGCCCTTCGACTCCTGGTCTGGGTAAAGAATGTGTCCTGTAGCAGTCTTTGATCTAGGTGGCCTTGGCCCTTGACAGAGCAGTGAATACCACACATGCTGTGAACAGCTATTCTCCAGCAGTGCCATGGCCGGGAGGAAGGTCTCTTCTGCAGATTCTAGGCAGAATTTCATAATGTAAGAATTATTGCTTTGGTGGCCTTTTAACCTTAATTCTACCTTCATCTTTCCCTTTTCCTGTCAGACATCCTGGAATTTTATGCTGCTCCCTCCTACCCACCTAATGAATCTGTCACTTCAGCACAGAACTTCACGTAAGACAGCTTTCCTCAAATAGTACCATGCACATGTGTGACTGTTCTCTGCATGTCCCCATTAAAATTACCCCTGTCCTTTGGGCAACTGCCCATGGAATTTTCTGTTAGTAAGAATTAATCTGATAAAATGTTTCAGGCCTTTGATTATTTTAATCTGAAGCATAAACATTTGTGGATATTTTAGATGGCATGAATAAATATATTTTGGCAAAGAGGAATTTGAGAGACTAAAAAATCATACCATTTTTATGTCTGTAGCAATCTGGCTCTAAAATTTACCATTACAACAAAACAAAAGTTAGTATCATAGAATTTGCCTAACATATCTCAAATATTACTTCCTTTGGAACATGTTCCCTGGATATTTCAGCTCACAGTGATCCTGCCCCAGAGATTGCAAAGAGAAGTAAATGGTAAATAATATATCCCTGCTATATGGGAGAGGCTCTCAAATTCATTGAACCTGAGGATTTATGATGTGTTTGCTTATTTACAAAGTTTTCCACCCATATTTGGCACTCAGAATATTTTTTGTATATATAAATATAAGTCCTCCTAACTAAGAGCCATTTTTTCTGCCCTGTGTTCCTGCTTTCTATGGAGGTCACTTGAAAAAAAGTACAGAAATTACATTTTAAGTTCCCAAAGGCACCATGGGTTGCAGAAGGTTGGAAACTGGCTCCAGGGTTTGCAAACACAGTGGGGGGTGCTTCACCTCGGCATCTCTGAATCCAAGCCAACTCCAGTTAATAGTGCCCAAAAGTCATTTCCTGGCCTATTCAGATGCTTGGAAGGGAATGGTGTGATGGCGCAATTTCAGACATCCACCTCCCAGATGAGTATGGCCATATGGACTCAGAGCTGGAAGGGAGAGTATGATGAGTTTGGAGGCAACAAACATGAATGGGTAAAGAAGCAGTTTGATCCAGGCTGCCAGGGATAGCAGGGCACAAATGAGGAAGAATGGTTTAGAGGAAACAGCTTATGGCTGGGGATCAGGATACCTGTGTCTTTGTTTTTGTTTTTTGTTTTCCTGGCTTTGCCTCTATTCAGTTAAATAACCCTGGAGAAGTTACTTAATATATTTGAGAGAATTTTCTTTTGTGTATGTGTGTGTGAAACAAGGTGATTATTTTTTCACCCCTACAGTTTCTTCCAGCTCCAGAATTCCAAAGGAAGGATTCTTGAACTTTTACCAAAAAATTATATTATTTATTGGAAATAATTAGGCATATATGCCTCTCAGTGAAATAGAAATGTGAAATAGAAAGTATTCATAGCTGCCTTATAGGGCCCTCAAAATAATATAATCTATTAAATAGTAAATGTATGTACATTATACATGCATTTTCACATATGTTTTCATTCATTTTTCTCAAGAATCCTGGGAAGTATTATCATTCCCTTTTTAGGAATGAGAAAACTAAAGATCAAAGAATATAATGTTTTCCTAATGCCGCATAGATAAGAATCCAGGTATTTTTCCTGATAAGAATGCCAAGATTTTTCACCATGATATATCAGCTGCATGTTTATATTCTATAACAGATGTAAAAATGGCATAGTCTCTGCTGTCTACAGAGCTTATAAATTCTCCTTGGAATCAGCACACACTTAGAAAAGAGAGAGAAATTGTCAACATCAACACAAAAGACATTTAGAACGATTTCAGCCCTACATACAAAAAGGGGCTCAATAAAATATAACCATTACATAAAAATGGCAATAAGGGCCATTGAGAGTTAAGATTTGGGGAGAAAATAATCATGACTGTTTACTGAACACCTACTATATGGGTCTGTTTTATCTAGTGGGTACTGTGCGTATGATATTAAGTTTAGGTAAATACACATACACACAAAACTATGTGTTAAGTATTGTTGTCTTTTCCCATGTGAGAAAACTAAGACTCAGAAAAGTGAATTGAATCACTTAGAATTCACGAAGTAGTAGAGCGAGGATTTTAATTACAATCTACAAACTTCACAGTCCCTGGTATCACTTTTTAAGGGGCGGCTCTATAGGGATATGTCCATGAAGAACTTTGAGACCATCATTAGATAAGGAGGGACAGCTTTCCATGTTAAAGAATAGTGTGAGGAAATGCACAGAAATAAGATGGAATCTGTCTTGGAGGAGAAAATCTGGAAATCACTTACCTTCCTGGGGTTTATATGTAGAACAATGACAATAATAAAATTCAAGAACCATCTCTTGAAAGGAAATGAAATTGGGATAAACTTAACAAAATATGTACAAGATCTGTATACCAAAAATTGTAAAATGCTGATGAAAAAATAGAAAGACATATTGAGCTCCTGGATTGGAAGAGTCAACATAGTAACAAAGCCATTTCTCCCTAAACTCATCTATTGCTTTAATACAATTCCTGTCAAATCTCTCAGAGCAAGGTCTTTGTAGATAAATTGAATCTAAAGTTTATATAGAATAGAAAACAACAAAATCTTGAAAAAGAAGAATAAAGAAGGATCAGTTATCAATATTAAGCTTTATTTCTAAAACTACAGTAGTCATGACAGTGTGGTATTGAAGGAGGCATACATACATAGATCAGTGCAACAGAATTGAGAACTCAGAAAAAGGCCCACCCAAGTATGTCCAACTGTTTTTTTTTTTTTTTTTTTTTTTTTTTTTTTTTAAGGAAAGACAGAGAGAAGGAAGGAAGGATAGAAGGAAGGAAGGAAGGAAGAAAGGGAAACATTTTTTCTTGTTTTTTATTGTATTTTGTTTTTCCGTTTTTTGTTACATGGGCTGGGGCCGGGAATCGAACCGAGGTCCTCCGGCATAGCAGGCAAGCACTTTGCCCGCTGAGCCACCGCGGCCCGCCCTCCAACTGTTTTTTGACAAAGGTGCAAAAACCATTTAATGGAGGACTTTCGACAAATGATATAAAGTAATTGGACATCCATATGCAAAAAAAAACAAAACATAACCAAAAAAAAAGCTGAACCTCAGGCCTTATGAAAAATTAACCACAAATGAATCACTGACTTGAAAGAAAAATATAAAACTTTTAGAACAAAATATAGGGGAAACTCTTCATAATCTAGGGCTAGGCACAGAGTTCTTAAAATTTGATATTAAAAGCATGATCCATAAAAGGAAAGACTGTTAAATTGGACATTAGACTTCATCAAAATTAGAATATTGTGCTCTATGAAAGATCTTGTGAAGAAGATAGAAAGACAAGCTACAGAATGGAAAAAAATATTTGCAAACCACATACCCAACAAAGGCCTAGAATGTATAAAGAAAACTCAAAACTCAGAGTAAAAAAAAACAATCTGGTTAGAATACAGACAAAAAATACACATTGATATTTAACTTAAGAGAATATACATATGGCAAATGAGCACAGGAAAAGATGCCCTATATCCCTGATCATTAAAGAAATGCAAATTAAAACCACAAAGAGGTACCCAGGGCATACCTATCAGAGTGACAGAAAGAGAGGGAGAGGGAGAAGGGTAGGGTAGGGTAGACAGAGAGAGAAGGAGAGAGAGAGGAAGTGGAGGGAGGGAGAGAAAGAGACAGAGAGAGAGAATAGTGATCCCAGATCATGTAAAGATGTGAAAAACTGGATCATTCCAGTTGCTGGATCATTCGTACATTATTGGTGGGAATGTAAAATAGTCCAGCCACTCTGGAAAACAGTTTGGTATTTTCTTATTGCACTATTGATTATTTATTCATGAAAAAGGGAAACGTTCACACATACACAAACACCCAATACATAAATGTTTGTAACAGCTTTATGTTTAATAGCTCAAAACTGGAAACTTCATTGAGTGGATAAATAGTCATTGTTATATGCAACAATGTGTTTGAATCTTAAGGGAACTACTCTGAGTGAAAAAAAAATGTTCCCAAGAGTTTATATACTGTATGACTACATTTGCTTATATACTGTATGACTACATTTTTATAATATTCTTGAAGTAACAAAATGATAGAGATGGAGAAATTAATTCTTGCCAGGGTTCAGGGAGGAGAAGAGGTAGAAAATAAGTGTTGCTATGAAAGGGTAACAGAAGTGATCCTTGTGATGATGGAGCTGTTCTGTATCTTGACTGTGGTGATAGATATATAGAACTTCCATATTTGATAACATTACATGGAGCTAAATACACACACACACACACACAAAGGAGTGCATTTCAAGGTGCTAAACTCTGAATAAGGTCGAAGGATGTATCAATATCAATTTTCTGGCTGTGATATTGTGCTGTGGTTATGTTGCACGTGGGGAACTGGGTAAAGGGTACACAGGATCTCTCTGTTATCTCTTAACAACTGAATGTGAATCTACAAAGTCTCAAAATAAAAAGTTAAAAATAAATAAAAGTGAAGCTTGGAAAAAACTTGAATGACCTTTAAAAAACTTTGTTGTGTATAAACCCTCGGACCTTTAGAGAGCTTAAACCATGTCTTCTTGAAGAAGGATCAAACATATTAGTTCTCAAATTCATGGTCAAGGCTTAGTGATGCCAGACTCCTGCATCTAACCCTTGCCCTGCATGTTCTAAGCTCAAAGACAAGATGCTTTTTCAGTGTGTATCCCTCCTTCCTTTGGGCTCACAGACAACCAGAATGCCTATGCTGCCCCCACCAATCCTGCAGTAAAACTGACAAACTTCATTTTTTTGTGTTAATTCACTGTATTTCTTAAGTTTCAGCCTTAGTAAGTTTTCTTTTTCTGTCCCTTGGTGAGGGCAGGGGGTGGTGGAGGAGTTTCCTGCTGTTAAATAGAATGTGCGTTTTCTAATTGACAAGCAACTCTTCTTCATGTTACTATATAGACCGTCGATGACTCATCACCATCCCTCTGTTATTGCATAAACAGGGCCTGGAGGAGTTAGCACATACATCCCAAATGTTACATATAAGAACCATTACACCAACACCTTATGAAAACCTTATAAAAGCCTTTAAAAAGCATAATGTTTTAAGCCTACTCAACTAAAAACTATAGTCTATGCAAAATCAAACCTCTCTGAGGGGATTAGGCAGAAGCCATTTTAATTTATCCATTCTGGAGTGTAGTGCCAAGAGTGCTGCAAAGATGAAAACAAAGAAACTGCTGAGTGAACAATTTTTTATCCATCAGCAGAAGAGCCAGCTTGCTTTGGAAATATAAGGAATATATATTCACTTCAAACAATTAAAAAAATGTAAGAGGCTTCTCTAAATCAAGCTCCCAACTGATTCTTGCTTATGTAAATTTGTTTTTAGAGAACTTATGTTTTTAATGAACATGTCCTCCTCTCTTACCTGTATCATAGACTCATTTAGACATGAGGACTCCTCAAATAAGTACTTGTAACCCTATGTAACAACTATTACATGTCCTAAAATCAGCATGTTGATGCTATGTTGCAAATGTGAATAAAAATTATTATTGTCAGTTTTGATTGGATTTGGAATTTTTTAAAATGCATTTTTAAATGTTTCATAATTGAATAGGAACAATATCCCAACACTGATCTGTATATTTAGAGATACCTTTTTTGTGTGTGTTCATAGGCAAAAATGTCTTAGGACCTGTTGGAAGTATGCATACGCCTTCTATATTGATTTTACTCATTTGGGGCTCTGACAGTGATCTAGGCAAATGGTTGAGTTGCACTAGACCTTAAGGAAGAGTTCTCATATCTGATCTCATAGTCTGCCCATTTTTCTTAAAAGTTACCACTTAGTTGGAGAGAAGAGACAAAAACACTCAAAAAGTATGCTTAGCATACTTCAGAAAAGGCAACTGATGACATATGGCATTGACACTGTTAATATACTTGTGGATCTATTTGAATAGTAAAGCTATCTGTGATGCAGGGCTCTTCTAAAGAAAGTGGTAGAAATTTGATAGTCTCAACATTTGATTGTAGTAAGATTTTTACTAAGAAAGGTAACATTTGATTCAAAACTTACTATTCTCTTTATATAGCCTCTTGCTCCTTTTAAGCATTTAACTGTGCTCTGTTAAAAGCATCCTTCATATCTCTCCTGCTGAGGAAAATCTTATCCCTTACCCTCTGAGGCAGACAGTATCCTACTTCACAACCACCCTTCATTCTTTCTGCTTGGCAGAATGCAGATTTGTTCTTCTGTGTGCTCAGGGATAACGACCTTTCTCTGAATCCTGGAACATGCATTACCATTGGCTGAAGTTGTTACACAAGCTGAATAGCATTGATATAAACCCTGAAATGTACAATTAATGTTCCTTCTTGGAAAACATTGAAAGTCACTATTACTGTCTCAATACAAATGGATAGAGCAGATGTAGGTGAATGCTGACCCATCAGCCAAAATCAGGCCTGCTGTCTGATCTGTAAATAAAGTTTTATTGGAACATAGTCACATTCATTTGTTTATGTATGTTTTGTGTCTGCTTTTATGCTACAAGAAGAGAGTTGAGTAATTATGATCAAGACAATGTGACCTGTTATAATTGCTGTCTTATCCTTTGTAAAAACTATTCGGTCACTCCTAGAATAGAAGGAGGTAACTCAAATACTCAAGCCATCATTTCCCGGTTGAACCACTGCCAGTGTAGTCAAGCTTTGGAGATGAGAGGGGGACTTCTTAGTTGGAATGTTTTAAAATTTGAGTGGCTTAAAATGAATCCAAACTTTAGCATTTCACCTATTAAGAAGTCTAGAATTAGGAGTTTCCAGTATCGATTAAATCAGTAGCTCAGGAATATATCATAGACCATCCAGTCTTCCATGCATCTCTTGGCCCCAACATCCTCAGCATGGTAGCATGGCTCCTATGGCTCACTATTCATGTTCCTAAAATAATTAGCAGTTCTGAGGCAACACACACTCCCATAGCCAGATTTAACATCATAATAAAGATATATTTGTCTTCATCCATTCTTTTATTATTAGGAGATAAAATTTTTCTCTGAAACTCATCAGCAAATCTTTCCTTAAGCCCCATTTGTTAGGTTTAAACTTCCCTACTGAACATTAGAGATTGCAAAGCCATTTTAAGTTATGGAAAATTTGATTTAATTTTGATTGTAGAAGAATCAGAGGAATCCAAAAGATAACAAATGGCACTAATGCCATGTGCAGTATGCCACATATGGACTTTCAGATCTTCAGCTGACAGTGGTCATCACATCATAGGGAGGAATGTTCAAATCATGGCATATAGAACAGTGGGGTGGGATTGTTCATAGACCACTTAGATAGAAAAGCATCATAAGGTACAATGTCATGGCTAGTTCTTTACATCCATGACTGACACTCGGGTGGATTTCAGGAAAGCGTTCCATTTTTTGCATTTTTTGTACCCCAAAATCACCATCACAGAAAATACCAGCCCCAGATTGTCTCACCAAGGATATATTGTATTATATTGCTTATTTTACCAGAATAACTTTATTCCAGGGTTGTAGATTTTCAGGAGAATTCATCCTAAATGGGATTTTCCACTTTTATTTTTTTATGGTTCTGAATAGATGCCCAAATCATGCCCAAATCCAGCAGGTGTATTTGAACAGTCGTATCTGTTCAAATAAGCATGTGTAAATGCCATATTCATTTCAGGCTGGTTCTTCTCTGGACCCCGGCTAGCCAAGGACAAGGGGAAAATGTGCTTAATAGTTGTCAAATGGCAATAAATGAAGTGAGTCTTTGTTCAAATGGTCATTTACAATTCTCCCAGCCACCAGTGTCTTTGAACTAGAGTTATTATTTAATAACATTTCAGTTTAAAAAAGAATAATCAGATGTCTAAGAAGAATTCCTTATTGAGAAGACATGGAGTGACTTACAGAATGAATTGGGCATATTTCAGTTTAGCTTACAAATTTGCAAAGTATTCCAAATGGTTAAAGCAAAGAAATATACATTTGATTTGGAAAAGCATTAAATAAGCTCAATTGATAAAAATGTGTTGGTGGCTTTGCTTTAAATTGATAAAATTTTATTGGTAGTTTTTGCTTTAAATATAAATAAGCTCATCATTATAGGTAACTATATAACTTATAGAGAATGAGTTTGCTTCTGTGATATGAGACTTATCCAGAAAAATATATCTATATGTGATTGTGTATGTCCACATATGCATGCATATGTGCACATATACATAAAAACTCTCCATTTTTATAGTTTTATGATTTTAAAATTTAAAATTTAAAATTAATTTTAAATAAATTTTATTTTAATTTTAAATTAAATTATTATGCTCTTCAAGAAGGAAACTTTTATTTCAATAAGACCTATGAAAGAGGGGGATTGGCAGGAGCAATTTTTTTAAGATTCCATTTCAGGTTTTTATATTAGGATTATTCTGATCAAATAGCTCAAATTGGGAAAGATGCTTCCTTAAACTTTGAAAAAGTTTGTAAAGAATTGTACTATTTCTTCCTTAAACATTTGGTACAATTCACCAATAAGAGTATTTGGGGAGTTTTCTTTGACAGAATTAACATTATAGACGTAATTTCTTTAATAGATATGAGACTTCTAGTTCTTCTTGTATCCATTTATAAATTTGTGTGTACTGAGAATTTTTTATTCCATGTCAGTTGTTAAATTTATTGGCATAAATTTTAGACATAATATCCCTTTCTATTTTTTTAATGATTGTAGAACTTGTATCGATGCTCTGTTTTCACTCTTATTAGTGTTGTGTCCTCTCTTCTTTCTGTGTTCTTTATTTTTGTAGCTAATGGTATAAAACCTTTCTTCATCTTTTCAATGAAGCAATTTTTAGTCTTGGTAAATTTACTGTTCTACAATTTGTATTATATTTTATGATTTTTTCCCTTCATTATTTCTTTTTTTTCAATTCAGATTTATTATTTTCTTCTTTTTTTTTGACTTGAACTTAAGACATTGACCTTAAATGTGTTCTCTTCTGATGTATGAAGATAAAGCTGTGTATTTCCTTATAAGTGTTGATATAGCTCCATCCCATACCTTTGTTTATAGCAATATTAAAGTATAATGGTTATGCAATAAACTGCACACATATAAGTTGTACAATTTAATACATTTTGTCATAGTATATACCTGTGAAATCATCACCACAATCATGATAATGAATGTATCCATTCATGTACCCCAAAGTTTCCTGATGTCCCTTGGTGATCCAGCCCTCCCTGTTCTCTATTGCCAGACAACTACTGATCTGTTTTCTGTAGTTCTAGTTTACTTTTAATGTTCTAGAATTTTATATATATGGAATCATACAATTTGTATTCTTTTATTCCCACTGGCATATTTTGCTCAGCATAATTGAGATTCATTCATGTTAGTGTGTGCCACTAGTTTGTTTCTTTTTGTTGCTGAGTAGCATCCCATTGTGTGGCTAAGTCACAGTTTCTTTATCCATTTACCTGTTGCACGTTTGCATTGTTTCCAGTTTGTAGCTATTATGAATAAAGCTACATGAACATTAGAAAACAGGTAACTTTATGAAAATGTGCTTTCATTTCCTTAGGTGAATCCCTAAGTAGTGAAATGACAACAACTTTGTTAAATGCATATATAAGTTTTAGTAGCTTTTTTGTATAAACTGGGTTGTCAAACTTTTTCTGACAAGGGTCAGATAATAAATATTTTAGTCTTGTTGTGTTCTGTCACTGCTACTTTTTCTTGTACTTCTCCCCCTTCTACTTCTTTTTTCAATTTTTCTTTCCCTGTTTTCTTACAACCCTTAATAATTTAAGAAACTTTCTTAGCTTGAGAACCATGATTTAAACAGACAGCAGGCCATATTTGACCCAAAGCAATAATTTGTTATCCTTGCTGGATTTTCAGTCAAGGTGATCATGTCATTTGTGATTATGTAGTTGTGTTTCCTTTTCAACCTGGATGATATTTATTTATGTGTTTATTTATTTGTTTGTTTCTTTGTTTATTCCAGTGTTTATAATCTTCAATACAATGTTGAATAGAAATGGTAAAAACAGACATCCTTGTGTTTCTGATCTTAACAACAAAGCATTCAGCATTTGCATGTATGCCCAGTATCAGGTTGCAGATTTTCCATACAAAAGAAAATTAAAATGATATGATGGCTAGACCTCCAGGGAAGATGGTGGCATAGGGACATCCAGGATTCAGGCCTTCTACCAAAACAACTATTAAACAGGCAGGAATTGTCTGAAATAATTATTTTGTAATTTCAGAGACCAGAGGAACACTGTACAGCATTCAGAGAACAGCAAGAGGAAGAGGCTGATAAATTACAGAAGAGAAATATAAATTGCTCTCTGTATGGCCAGTATCCAGCTAGCTATTGCTAACAGGAAGGGACACAAAAATCATTTTCCCTAAGAACAGGTGTGTACATGGCCAATCACTTATTAAAGCTTTTTATTAGTGAATTCAGATCACAGGGTCCTGGCCCTTAGGACAGCTAGTGTTTCATTTTGCTCCACACAAAGGCAACAGCAGCCATTGTTTCACCCACCCCAAACAGGGGTGAAGGCAGTGGAGATTTAAAAACACAGGCTTTCTCTGCATTAATAAAGTTAGCTAAAGGGCTGTATTTTCTGGGCTGACCAGGAAAAGCTCAACTTTGGAGAACCAATGGAAAGTTTTGGGCACTCTTCCTGACCCCCATCCAAAAGATACTTTGGAGCTGGTCTGCACCCTCTTCATAGGTCCCTGGCCCTCTTTGGTTGAGAAAGGCTGAATGAGTGACAGTCATTCCAGAATTTGCCCTCCAGGCAAAAGCAGTATGAAACAACAAATAGAGTGTGAAAACTCTAGAGCCAGACAGACTAGGACAAAGACCTGCAATCTTCAGCTATCTGCGAGAGAGGGACTTTTGTCCCCTGGGAAACAGGCAGACAACCAAATGCCTACAAACAAGGGAACACCAAAACAACCAACAACCAAAGCCTGGGACACAACAGAGGACCAGTATCACACAGAAAACCTGAACAGTGCATTTACCTTGGGCAGACTGTTGGTGGGAGAGCTGAAGCTCAAGAAAATCTCTGAGAGTAAATCCCAGAGTTAATATTTTAGAACATTAAAATGTACAGTGTATAACAAAAGAGTACAAAGAAACAGGAAATGTTTCTTTCCTGTTTGGAAAGAACAGGATGGCCTTTCCTGGCCATCCAAAGGGAGAGGTTAAATATACAGAAAACACCAAGGAAGAAGACAAGAATGTGGATATACTGAACAGACTTTAAAGAAAAAAAAAATGCTTTTTTTTTAATAATGCATTTAATAATGCATTTAATAATACATTTAATAATGCTTAAGGAGAAGAAGAGTACAGAGGAAGAACTGCAGGATATTAGGAAAACAGTAAATTAACAGTATGAGAGTCTCAGTAAAGACATATGAATTTTATAAAAGAACCAAACAGAACTACTGGAATTAGAGAACACCTAATTGAAATGAAAACTATCCAGGAGAGTTTTAAGAGCAGAATGAAACTGGCAGAAGAAGGAATCATTGAACTTGAAGACAAGACTCTTGAAATGAGCCAGCTGGAGGAGTAGCAACAACAACATTGAAACACACCAATGTAGGCATTACAGGAGTCTCAGGAGAAGAAGAAAGACAGAAAGGGGCAGAAGGAATAGTCAAATAAGTTATTAGAGAACTTCTCAAACATAGCAAAAGACATGAATATTCACCTCCAAGAAGCTCAGAGAACATCAAACAGGAAAACCATGAAGGAAAAATACACTCCTTCATATATTGATTACACCATCAAATGTAAAAGACAAGGAGAGAGTTCTGAAAGCTGCCACGGAAAAGCAGTATATTATATACAAGGAAGTCCCTACTAAATTTAGTGTTGATTTCTCAGCAGAAACCATGGAGGCAAGAAGGCAGTGGGTTTAAATATTTCAAGAGCTATAGAAATACAATGGCCAGCCAAAAATTTGATATCCAGTGAGACTCTTTCAAAAATGGTGGAGAGATTAAGACATTCTCAGATAAACAAACGGAGAGAGAGTGTATCAGCACTAGATTTGCCCTACAAGCAGTGCTAAAGGGAATTCTTCAGACTGAAGGAAAGGTCACTAGACAAAGCAGCATAAAGAAATAAAAACCTGTGTTAAAAATAGCCATTTGGTAATTATAAATGCCAGTATTACTGTATTGTATTGTATGCCATATAACTCCGCTTCGTAATTCCTACAGATGCTAAGATGCAACTGCATAAAGAGAAATGACAAATCTAGATTTTTGGACATACAATGTGCAAATATGTAACTAGCAACAAGTGAAAAAAAAACATTGGGGACACAGAGGGGTATAGGAAAAATATATTTATAAGCTATTGAAGTTAAGCTGGTATTAAACCAAATATAATTGTTAAATATGTTGGATGTTAAATGTTAACCCTATGGTAACCACAAAGAAAACAGATGAAAAATATATACAGATAGAAATTAGAAGGATCCGATTTGATGCAACCCAAGAAAGCAAATAAATATAAAAATAGGCTTTAACGAAAGTGAGGGACAAAGCAAAATTATAGCAGAAAAGCCAAGAAGCAAAATGGCAGAAGAAAGACCGTTTTATCAGAAGGATTTTAAATATAAGTGAATAAATTCTGCAGTCAAAAGGCAGTGATGGGCAAAATGGAAAGCTTGATCCAACTATATGCTGTCTTCAAAGGACACACCTTAAAGTCAAAGATATAAGTAGGTTGACAGTGAAAGAATGGAAAAAAATATATACTACGAAAGTAGAAACCGCAAGAGAGCTGGGGTGACTACTAATATTGAATAAAATAGATATTAAAACAAAAACAGTTACAAGGGACAAAAATGGTCACTGATAAAGGGAACAATTCAACAGGAAATTGTAACAATGACAAATATATATAACAAAGGAGGCCCTAAATATATGAAGGAAATACTGACATTTTTGAAGAGAAAAATTTGACAACTCTATGTTAACATTAGGAAACATTAACATACAACTCTCAACAATTGAGCACATCTAGTCAGAAGATTCATAAGGAAACACAAGATTTTAATGATACATAAAACTAACTAGACCTAATAGAGGTATATAGAACAATGCACTTAAGAAAAACAGAATATATGTTCTTCTTGAGTGTAAATGGATCATTGTCCAGTATAGATCACATGTTGGGTCAGAAACCAAGTCTCAATAAATTAAAAAATATTAAAGTCATACCGTGTATATTCTCTGACCTCAGTGCAATGAAGCAAGAAATCAATGGAGGGAGAATTGGAAAATTCACAAACATATGGAAATTAAACAACATGCTCTTAAACAACCTATGGGTTCAAGAGGAAATCAGAAGTGAAGTTAGGAATTATATTGAGGTGAAAGAAAATGAAAACACAACATTCCAAAAATTGTGGGATATAGTGAAGGTAGTGCTGAGAAGGAAATGTATAACTCTAAATGATTACATTAAAAAAGAAGAAGAAAGATCTAACCTCAAAACAGGAAGAACTAGAAAAAGAAAAGCAAACTAAATCCAAAGCAGGCAGAAGACAGGAAATAACACAGATTAGAGTGGAGATAAATGTAGTAGAAAACAAACAAACAACAGTAGAGAAACAACAAAACCAAAATTTGGTTCTTTGGAAAGATCAACAAAATTGACAAACCTTTAACTAGGCTGACAAGGAAAAAAAGAGGATACAAATAACAAAAATCTGAAATGGAAAGAGGGGCATTACTACTGACCCTGCTGAAATAAAAGGGGACGGTAAGTGTATACTATAACAACTTATTTGCTGTTAACCATAAGTTAACCTAGATGAAATGGACAAATTCTTAGAAACACACAAACTACCTACCTTGAGTCAATAAGTAATAGAAGATCTGATAAACCAATTATGATAAAGAGTTTTAATCATTAATCAGAAACCTCCCAACAAAGAAATACCCCACGGCCAGATGGTTTCATAGGGGAATTCTAGCACACATTCCAAGAAGACTTCAATTCTGCTTAAACTCTTCCAAAAAATCGAAGAGGAGGGAACACTCACTAATTCATTCTATGAGGTCAACATCACCCTCACACCAAAGCTGGATAATGATACAACAGGAAAAGAAAACAACAGACCAATATCTCTTATGAAGACAAATGCAAAAATTTTCAGCAAAATCCAAGCAAACTGAATCCAATTGCACTTTAAAAGAATTATATACCATGATTAAGTTGGACTTATTCTTGGAGTGTGCAAATTTGTTCCAACATAAGAAACTCAATGAATATAATACATTACATTAACAGAATGAAGCACCAAAACTACATGACCATCTTAATCAAAGCAGAAATATTTTGTGGTTTGACAAAATACCACACCTTTCCTGATAAAAACACTGTAGTCCCGCTACTAGGTTTAGACCCCAAACAATTGAAAGCATGGACTTAAACAGATAAATTCACCCTGATGTTCATACGGCCATTATTCACACTTTCCAAAAGATGGAAGCAAACCAAAAGTCCATCAACCAATGAATGGATAAATAAAATGTGGTATATATATATATACACACACACACATATACACACACAGTGGAATATTATTCTCTGTAAAAAAGAATGGAGTTCTGATACATATGACAATATTGATGAAATTTGAAGACAACATGTTGAATGAAATAAGCCAGACATAAAATGTCAAATATTATTATCTCACTAACTTGAAACAATTAGAATAAGGAAACTCATAGACTCAGAGTTGAAGATATAGGTTATAAGGGGATGGGATGGGGATAGGGAATGGGAAATTAGGGCTTAAAATGTACAGGTTCCTATTTGAAATGATGGAAATGTTTTGGTAATGGAAGTGGTGATAGTAGCACAAAGTTGTGAACACAATTGACAGCATTGATGTATATATCTGAATAGGATTAAAAGGGGAAATTATAGATTGTTTCTATGATAGAATAAAAATTTTTAATAATCCATGGAGCTATGCTATACAAACAGTGAACCCTAAATTAAACCAAGGACTTTAATTAATACAACAATTGCAAAAATGTGCTATCATCAGTTTTAACAAATGTTCCACACCAATTCAAGATATTGGTCAATGGGGTGGTATGCGAGTCATGTTGTGTAAACCCATAACTTCTCTAGTAATGGAAAAAAAATCTCAAAAGAAATGTTGAAAGTGAATATAATTGTTATATTTATTAATAAAATTAACAAATTTTCTTGTATAGCCACTTTAATAACCACTTGATTAAACAACTGAATGGCCAAAAAATGAGTCACGTCACATCCTTTCAGGTAGCTGTTTTAAGTAGGTCATCATTTATGTGGGAGAAAATATCAATAAGCCATTTTTCCCATGACTAAATTTTACATATTTTATTCAAGTACTTGTGGTATGACCTTTTTTACCCACTCCACGAGGCTTTCCATTTACCAAAAGGTACCTACAATAACATGAGTTCTTTCCCCACAATAAGATAACCAAAGTGACTAAGGTAATTGTCAATTTTGTGATACCTACAACTTCAAAGTAGGTTAAAAAGGGATGGTTCATGTCTATAGCTGCATTTTACTAAATGTACTGCCAGACATGATCCAATCTTGTCCTAGTCTAGTAAATCAGTGTGTTGTGAAAATACATGAGAAAATTTATTTCAATAATGATCAGTTCCATACATTAGTGTTCATGGCCCCATTCCACCCTGTTGAAAATGTTAGGCATTTTCATACCTCCATTTGCCAGCAATAACTTTTTCTTCTACAACATATGGTAAATTCAAATTCATCCTTCAAACAGATCATTTATAAGACCATTCTGGTGATATCTACTCACCCACCCCGGGTACAGTGAGTTGCCCCCTTTTCCATATTACTAGAAGTACATATACTAATTGGACTTTTTATACTGAACTGCAATGTGTTTATATGTCTACTCATCTCAACCAATGAGACTATTTTTTTTATAATAATATGTAAAACAGAGACTTGTATTCAGTGTATTCCTCATGAAAATCAGTACTGATTTTTTTCAGCAATGATTTTTACAGTGAAAGCATGAATAAACGGTAAATTATGTCATAGGAGATGTCAAATGCCATGACATTTCAGGGAAATCAGACATTCAAATTTTAAAAGAAATCTTCGATGTTCCTCCCCAGCAACTTTAGTTAGGAGTAAAAGCTTCAGGAATTAAATAAAAATCTATAACTAATCTGCAAAAGCTGTCAGTGGCCTTGAATATGAGACAAACATATGTTTGAACCTGAAAATCAGTCAGACTAAACTGAAAATTAACAAAGGGCTGAAAAGTAGGATTTGGCCTTGAACAAAGAAGAGAACAGAGCTGTGAATTAAGTACTATGTAGAAAAAATTAAAAATAAAGAATTTGCTCCTTACCTAAGCATGTAGCAGAAAGAGAAGCTGGGGGTAAAGTATTTGGAAAGGTTGGAGAGAGGAAAAATATATAGAAATTACCAGTTTTTTTGTCTTTGTTCTTGTACTTCAGTAATTTAAACGTGAGTGCTGTTTGCATCAGTCTCAGAGAACTGAATTTCAGAAAGCTTGATGTTAAATTTTTTGAACACTTTGGCAAAAAAAGGGTCATCTCTGTATTTCATTGTTGTCCAATGATAAGGAAGATAAGTTTTTACTGTAGTACAAATTCAGCTCTGAGTACCGAGTAACTCTTAAAAAACACTTTGGTTTGAAATGAAATAATTCAATCACTAACGGTTCCTGTTCCTTGACAGGTCAATTTGATTTGCCCCTCAGCCAGACAGTAGGGACATGACTGAAGAGGATACATTTCCAGCAGAATACCTGAAGCTCTAAAGGAGAACACACTTTAGAGCAGCTTCTTAACACCGGAAAGGAAATTTGACCAACTAGGAAAGATGTCCTATTGGCAACTTTACAAGTTCTTGGGAGAAAAAGCATCCCTATACATTTGCTATTCATATGCTTTATGCAAATGTGTTGATGTATACCCACATGTTAGTGGGGAAATAAATGCAAAAAAAAATGGAAGTTACAATGAATGAATAGGTTGAATTGCTAACAGCAACATATTGCAACTTATGTTTTGAGAGCTCTTTGCTCACCATGAAATCCCCAAGCTGAATGTATTCAGAAGAAATGCAATAAGGTATGGAATAGTTCCAGGTTCAGATGTGAACACAGATACAAACAAAGTGAAAGCTGGAATGTGCATTTGATGTTGTTGAGCAATGTTGAGAAAATAAATTGGATTTTGTTCATGTTGCTTATGCAAAAGCACAATGAATGCTAAAATGAAGTTATCTGCTGATTTTGGAATCTCATTTATCCCCTGCTGATTCATATCATCTGTTTTGGTTAGACACGTGATGGAAATGTTCTTTTGTAATCCTACTCCTAAGTTTTCAACAACTTTACTCAAACTTTTGAAAATTATTACTAGTTCAAATACCAAGAGCTTAAAGTAATTGATTTCAAACTGGTTAAGGACGTATTTTCTTGGTGCAAGCCTCTGTGGGGGGAAAAAAAAATAAGAAGAAAAAGTAGATACTTCTTTTACATATTAGGCATTTCAAATTATTTGTTCACTGAGAAAAAAAACTCCTTGTCTCTGGCCTAAAGAATCTTAAAATACAATTGGAGATGACAAAAATCTCTCTCTCTTTGACACCACTAAGTTAAACAGTAAAACCAAACCAAACAGCAATTACAATTTATGGCAATACATGTTCAAATGTCAAACTTAGTTACAATCAAATTGCTATAGGAATTTTTAAAAGGATATTGTCATGGACTGGATTTTCTAGGGACTATTTCTTGAAAGCAGGCCCTGAGTTAAATCATAAGAGGAAAGACTAAGGTGTACCTAATGTGTAAATAATTTTTTTCGTGATCCCAGTCATACATAGGTGATGGGATGAGGAGGACTCGACATGCATGGAAAATTAAGCAAAAAAAGAAATTCATTACCCCAGTGTCCCTTTGTTTTGTGTTTACTTTTTAAAAATGGAATTCTAAGATTCAGAAGACTTTTGGAATACAGATTAAAGTTGGCTGTTTGAAGATATAACATTCTCATTTTAACTGCAATATCCAGTGAGGAAGTTAAAATTTGATTACCTTGATTTATTCTTGAATTTTATAATAAATAACTTCTTTAATAGATTTGAATGAAACTTTTCTTGTATAAAATGAATTCACTGTATACTTAAATTGAGAGAATTCATTATCTAGTGAGGGTTAGTTTAAATACTTTCTCAATTTAGAGTATTTTTGAGACTATGAATTTGGCTATTTAATTTATCTGTTATTTGTTTTTCATTGAATAGCATATTTCACTGAATTTATATTTGGACACTGCAAGAAAGTAGTGTCACTTTGATGAGTTGGAAAGTTGTAAATTTTGGAGTTTAGTGTGACAAGAAAAATGTTGGAAGTCATTGACTAATTTTTCTGGGAATCATTAATTAGATTTTGTTTTATTTATTATATCTCATCATATAATATCTATAAACACCATATATTAGACAAATGTGTGATCAGGGAAATATCCATGTGACACCCAACCTTCTAATCTGTGACCATATTCTCACAAATAAAGGAAACACCAAGACCAGTCATTATGGCAAACTGACCTTATATAAGAAATCCCTCTTGTTCTGCTCCAGATACAAATACATTCTGAATAAAATATGACAAAAGAACCCCATAGGAGCATTAGGGCTTGAGTGAAATAAGACTTTGGAAAATTCAACCTGACAAACATTTATGAAGTCTGTAGTCTTAACATTCATAAAGGTCCTGAGACAAAGCCTAGGCCAATGCACAGTGTGCTAGGAACAGAGTTCCCTGAATCAAGTTAGAACCACAGAGGTTTGTGTCAGTATATATAGACACTATATATATACTGATATACATATATCATCCAATGAACAAATAATGATTGAGGGTCTACTGAGTACTGGACACTTGTAGTATAGAAGTAAAAACAAACAAACAAATAAAAAACAACAGAAAAATCCCAAAACCTCTGTGCTCTCATGAAGCTCATAAATGTATATTATATGGTTATAAATGATATAAGCAAAATTAAATAGGTAAAAAAAAAAAAAGGAATATGGGATTTCTGCAAGTTCTAATTGAGTCATTTGAGAAATCCTTATTGGAAAATAAAAGACATTTGTTTAACGTGTAGAGGGAGGTAAGTTAGGACTGGAAAGGCATATCCAGCTGTATGTGTGGATGAAGGGGAATTTAAGCCGAATACACTACAAGTACAAAGCCCTGTTATGAGCATTCTGGGGAGGTGCAAAAAAAAGCAGGGTGGCGGTTGTGGAACAGAGTGAGCAAATACCAGGAAATTAGGACATAGAGTTAATGAGTAGTCAGTCAGATGGAAACTTTTTAAAGAGAGATAGGTATGAAAGTGTGAAGACTACTATTGAGGCAATGATAATAATCCAGGTTCAACATGATGGTGAGTTGGATCAGAGTCACAGCCATAGAGTTGACGAGAATGGTCAAATCCAGGGTGCTGTTTTGAAGGCCTAGTCACCAGGATTTGCTGGCCGAGTGGATATGTGTCTGAGAGTTAGAGAAGAATCAAAAATGACAGCAAAACGTTGTTTGGGTAACTGGAAAGATGAAGTCATTAATTGAGAGGAAGAAGATTGTTGCTAATGCAATTTTTATCAGAAAGATTAGAACTCAGTTATAAGTTATGTTAAGATTGAGATGTCTATTAGAAAACTAATGTTGCTCTCAGTAGACAGTTGGATATATGAGTCTGAAATTGATGAGGGAGGTCTGGGCCAAAGATGTAAATTTTGAAATCATCAGTGTACAGATGATATTTAAAGTCACCAGACAGGATAAAATCTCCAAGGAAGTAAGTACAAAAAGATTCATGGTTATTAAATCATGTTCTTGAAAGACTTTATCTCCAGACAAGGGGCAGACTGAAAACTGGATGCCCAGGGCTGTGGCTAGGAAAAGATTCATGGACTCACAATTAGAAAAGCAAACCTGCTCAATGTGAAAGGGTGGGTTCTGAATTCATACCACTCACCTGGAGCAAAAATCTTAAATTAAGAAATTTAACAAAAAGTCTGGCTCAGGTTAAATGTAACTTCTGAATCTCAAGAGAGGCAAATAAATATACATACCTTAATATGCTTCCCCAAGCCTGATTTATAAGTTTCCATGAATATAATAACCACTGACAATGACATAGAAGTCAGCATTTATAAGCCACCTCAAGATAACCACAAGTTTAATAATATTAAATTTAAAGAATGGCATTATATAGAACACAGCCTGCAAAAATTTTTGAAAAAAATTGTTTAACAAAAAGTTAAAGGAAAGAATAAAATGCATGAAGGAGAAATAGTATATTATGAAAAGAGATGAATGCCATATTTGAAAACTTTCCATCTATAAATTTATAAAAATTTAGAATGTTAAAATTTTAAAATTGATAAATTTTATTTTTTTTTAAAAAATAGATTACACATTTATGAAAAAATGCACAGCAAATTAGAAAATAGATTTGAGGAAGTCACCCAGGATGGATCTCAGAAATATGTGAAATTTGAGGAAGAAAGAGAAAGAGAGACAAACAGATGCAGACAGACTAGAAAAAACAAAGGTCAAATTTAAATTTAATAGCTTAAAGGAGAGAATGAGGAAAATAAAGTGGTAGAGGGCAGTATGGCCCTTAATTTTCCAGAATGGAAGAAAGACCTGCATATTTGACTTGAAGAAAAACCCTCATATCTTGAGGAGGATAAATAAAAATACATCCACAACTGGACACATCAAATTGAAATTTAAAAACATCAAGGACATGTAGAATATCCTAAATGTAACCAAAGATTTTATGAGAAAATTACCTGCTGATAACTAAATTATATTGACCTTCGGCTTCTCAACAGCAACAATATGGGAGAAGAAAATAGAATAATCAATTCAAGAGAATAAAAGAAAACAATTGTTAATCTAGAATTGTATGGCCAGTTATAGCACATGTGTCAACTCGGCCAAGTTGTGGTAGCTGTTTATCTGATTGGGCAAGTACTGGCCTGTCTGTTGCAATGAGGACATTTCACAGGATTAGGTCATGATCACATCAACTGCATCCACAGCTGATTGCATTTGTAATCAACCAAAGGGGAGTATCTTCTACAATTAGTGATGCTAAATCTAATCAAGGGAAGCCTTTAAGGAGGACTCAGAGGAGACAGGCCCCATTCCTGCTTCGGCTGGTGAACCTCTCCTGCGGAGTTCATCCAGACCCTCCATCAGAGTCGTTGGCTTCACAGCATGCCCTGTGGATTTGGACTCTGCTTTCCTGCGGTCACGTGTGACACTTTTATAAATTTTATACTTGCAAGTGTTCCCTGTTGATTCTGTTTATCTAGAGAACCCTAACTAATACATGCTGATACATGCTTTTACCTCTCTGTGTTGTAGTCCTGCTGATGCTGGGTTTGGTTCACAAGCTAAGGGAGTCCAAGGTTAGTAAGTGTTCATTTTAACAGAAGTGCCTTGTCCATTAACACTGGTACTCCTTAAATGCCAGTGTTGTCTCCAGTACCCCAGTAAGCAAAGTCAGTGGTATATCAATCATTTCATTTTTTTTTTTTTCTTTTCCCACTCTAGCAGAACAAATCT
The DNA here is from genome assembly GCF_023851605.1 of Tamandua tetradactyla. Classification (NCBI taxonomy): domain Eukaryota; kingdom Metazoa; phylum Chordata; class Mammalia; order Pilosa; family Myrmecophagidae; genus Tamandua; species Tamandua tetradactyla. The sequence continues at coordinate 42,740,917 of NC_135344.1, forward strand.
GGGTGGGAATGTCATGGAAACAGCATGCCCACTAGAGAACAAAAGTCAAGGGGCAAGTTGCTTAAAAATAGGCTTTTGATGTGAGTCCACTGCTTCTTTTTTTATTTCATGGATAAAGATTTTGCATCAAAACATCTCTGTGTTTGGGGGAGAGGCTGTCACAAGTTCTCAGGAAATGTACCAAAGTTGACTGGTGCATCTACACCAAGACTTTAAGTGCTCGATCATTACTGGGCTTCAGTGTTGTCAGTCACTAAGGCAGATCAGTTGGAAACTAAATATTTTCTCAGGTAAGAACTTCAAATTAAATGAGAGGTTTGGGGCTTCTGGGGGAATTGAATAAGGGTCTAGAATTTCAGGGTATGTATCTTCATATAGTAGGACTGACAGATAGAATAGCATTTGGGGTCATGTATACAAGATGGGGAGAAAACTTACTGAGTGAAAAAGGCATGAGTACAGGTGCCAACCCACTTTTGCCCCTGAATTCTGACTTTATCATTTACCAGGTATTTGATCTTCAGAAAGTTTTATTTAATTTCTTTGAAAATGTTCATTCATCTGTCAATTCAGGATTGCTGTGAACAGTAGAAAATGTTTTTATAAATCATCTTCTAGATGCTAGATGATGGTAGACAAAGATGCAGATTTATACCAGACATACTTTGAGTGCTATTATTAATAAACAAATATCTCCTGGTTCAATGAGAGTTAGGCTATCCAGCAAAGAAACCAGTAAAATTCTTCTGCTTCATTTTGAGGCCAGGACAAATGAGTTCAATAGTTTTAGGTCATAAAAAATGTTTTCTACTCTTCCTAGAACTATAGAAGCTGGAATTTGGATTTCCCTTGATGTTTAAGATGCTTCATTTTTCAAAATATTGATTTGTCTAATAGAGTAGAGTTAAAAGATGATACTCAGCTTTGGGCTAAAGTTTGAAAGGGGATTTGTAAAGCTCTTGTCAGGGGGTGACAGTGAGGATTTATAGAAAAATACCATAATAAGTGGATATGCATGCAAATGATTTGCATTACTCCATTATAAGAATATTTGCCCCTAGAGTTCTTTTCTATTGAGGCATAAAATGGACTAGTATAAATCTGTAGGGGGATTGTTGTTAAAGAAATGATTAAGATATTGTGATGAGTCCAACAGGAAAAATGACTATGGAGAACATCTAAAATATAGAACCCATAAATGATGTTAAAATCTAGATACATAGAAAGAGTTAATATATGATCTGGGAAAATGGAGAGAAAATACAACTACAACAATATAATTAATCGATAATACCAAATATGTCAACAAGTTTCCAAAGGCTAAAAAAAAAATGTTATATGTTAGAAATGCAGATTACTCCTGCCTCTATTTCTGTTCTCATATATCTGTATGAAATCATGGTATTGCTATTTCTAATATAAACCCCTTTTCAGATTTATAAATCAACAGGATGCAGAAATAACAAGCAGACCTTATGACTGAAATAGCTGTTTTCTAATCCTACTTTATTTGCTTCATGATGTTTGGTTAATTAGATTCTCTGTCTTTATTTTGCTATATATAAATTATGTGACTGGGCTAGATAATTCAAAATGTCCCTGTTAATTCTAAATATATGGGGACTAGTTTTAGGCTTGGAGAATTAGAAGCTTAGAGAATGAGAACATCAAGTGATGATCTAAAGCACCAGAAATACCTCCAGGAAAGAGTTGAGTTGAACATAGTCCTCTTCTGGCTTCTTTTAAATGCGTATATCCTTGGGAAAGTGTATGCTTTAGTCCTTCACTATGATTGCGAATGAGTCTATTCTCTCCTCTCTTAGAAGCTCAACTTCATGAGAAATGAGCAGGACTAGAGTGAGTCAAAAGGACACCGAGGAGAAGCAAAGGGTACAAATACCCTCTCCTTCATAGCAATTCATACTTTGCTAAGGGTCAGCTTTCATAAGATATAAACTAGTTGAGCCTCAGGGGAAGCAGCTTTGCAAATGGAATAGTAATCTGGTGTTGCAGCTGTAGAAACCCACATGTTGGTTTCTGAATCTCAGATTTCTGTACCTGCAGCAGTTAAATTCATTTCCAACCTTATTACCAAAACTTTTGCAGAAACAAATAATTGATGCCTCTGACATGTTACAGCATGGAAGCAGAAAATCGAAAGTCTAATTAAGAAAACTTGTTCCATAGCAAGTGTATCTATTAGTTAGTGATACAAGTGTCACGAAGCTGATGAATATATAAATCTTTCATAAAGTATTTGAATGTCTCCCTGACAGTCATTTGTCCCCAGATGTACATAGTTATCTATGCTAAGATGTGAGATTTAGGCATTCAAAAGACAAAACAAAATGAAAGATAGCATATACTGAAAAAGCATAAAATCAAAAAGTTACAATGTAATTTATAATGAATTATTGTAAAGCAAACACCCATTTAGCTAGGCCAGTACATAGAAAGTTGGCAGTACTGCAGATGCCCTGATGTGTCTCTTCCCAAAAACAAATCCTTCATGCCCTCTGTCTTAAAAGTAAACTTAAAGAAGATTTTGAACACTGTTTGGGGAATACACCTAGGAATAATGTTCTCTGTTTACTGATTAGTGTTTTCCATACATGTATGTTCAACTTTAATGGAAAACTCCAAAGAATTTTCCAAAACTGTTATAAAATTTAAATTTTCATAAGCAGTATATGAGAATATACACAAAATATATGCATATATATGGTTGTATGGATTTGTATATATGTATATATGTATATATGTCTATATGTGTAAGTATATACTGATACTTACATACTTATATAAACACACATATATACACATTAGATGTGATGCATTTGAGAGTTAAGAGTTCTCCTATTCTTTAGTCTGCCTTTCATTCTCATAATAGTTTCACTTTAATGAAAAAGACTTACTTAATTACATATAGTGCTTTGTGTATCTTTTTTAGGAAATATTTTCCTGTATTATTGCCAAGAAACTTGATTTTTTGACATTTACACTTCTTCAGTCCACTTGGAATTGGTTCTTATGGTGTAAAGTAGAGATTAAATTTTATGTTCTTCCAAATAGAAGCCCAGTTGTGCCAAAGTTAACTGAAATAAACTTTATTTCCTCGCTAGAGTGTGAGCTTTGTCATCAATCAGATGTCAGTCAATCAAATCAATGGTTTGTTTCTGGTCCATTGATGTATTAGAATATCCTTTCAAGTTCCGTGGAATAAACATTGAGATTTGAGTTGAGATAGCATTTAATCTAAATTTGTAGGGAACAAACATGTTTGTAATATTGAATCTTTTAATTTATCTACATCAATTTTGTTTTCCTTTTGCACTCAGGTTATATGTTGCCTTTTATAAATATTGTTCATTCATCTAAGTTCTCAGAAATAGTTTATTTTGGACAATAGTCTACTATTTAATTTTTCTGTTATATCAGTAATGATGTTAACCTCTACATGTCTAACATTGGTCATCTGTGTTCCTGGATCAGGTTTGTAAGAAGTTTAATACTTTTTTAGTGTTTTTAAAAATTAAACCTTTGTCATTTTTGACAATAGAATTGGAGATCGGCAGACAAGGTAGAAATATGTGTGTGTGTGTGTGTGTGTGTGTGTGTATGTATATGCAATATATAGCATATATATATGTACACATGAATATAAAATATTAATTTATTTTGCTTTTTATTGTGGTCAATTGAATCATGTACTCTAATTTAGATATGTTCTTAATCTTAATCACATTCCTGTATGATTTAGTTAAGGTATGGCTCAACTGAATGAGATTGGGTCTCAATCCAGATTATTGGAATCCCTTATAAGCAGAAGAAATTCAGACACAGGAAAGAAAGCTGTGGATAGGAGCTGGAAGCCAAAATCAACAAACCTAGAAAAAAAAAAAAAGAGTGGGATTCACTACTGATGATTAGAAACCAAGGATTACTGGCTGGCCAGAACCTTCCTGCCTCTGGATAAAGCAAGCCTTCTAGTCTCTATAACTGAGAGCCAATAAATTTCTGTTTCCAAAGCAATCCATTATATGGTATTTGTTTTAACAGCTAAGAAATTTTCGCTTCTTATTTGTCTTAGCAGCCTGGCAAACCAAGGCTGTCATTTTTGGTGATAGATAGATTGGAGATAGACAAATAGAAAGATAGAATTTTTCCTGTCTGTTATTATATTTACTATTTCTTTCATTCAATGATGACTTATTATTTTCTGCTTAGAAATCACAGTATTTTTTTTTCAGATTTATTTTATGCATTTTGCTAAAAGGTAACATTTGTTAAAAAGTAACACTTTAAAATTTTATTCTTTTCTTTTGTTGCTGCTAAAGAAAAAAATCAATGAAATGTTTATAGTGACTGTTCTACAGTTTTGTTGAATTTTTAACAATGAATTTTAATAATTTATATGTAGAATTTTTTTGTTTTCTATGCACACGATCATATCATCTATATAAATGAGGTTTATTTCTATCTCTTCAATATTTATACTTTTATTTCTTTCTCTTGGCTTACCAAGCTAGCTAGGACCTCCAGCACAATTTTAAGAATAGCAGTGATAGTAATGTATTCTTACATCATTTCTAATTATCAGGAGTAAAGCTTTCAATAAAACATCAGTTAGTGTAAGTTTGCTGTTTCATGAAAAATTCAATGTTAAATTTTTAATATATTTTCTATAACTTGAGATTGTATATATACATATACAATTTCTATATGTATATATTCACTTTTGATCTGTTGATATGGAAAATTGTATTGATTGAATTGTAAATATTAAACCATCCTTGCTTTCATGGAATAAGCATTATTTGTAGCATATTATCCTTTTTTACGTATTTCTAAAATCAGCCCATTCATATTTTGTTTAGGACTTTTGGCTGTGTGTTTTAAGCAGGAGATTAGTCTGTACTTTTTCTTGCTCTTAAAGTCCTTGTCAGGTTTGCTATCAGTATTTTGGCAGCCTCATGAAAAGGTATGGATTTTTCACCCTTTTTCTTTTCCTTCCTTCCTCCTTTCCTCCCTCCCTCTCTCTTACTCTTTCTCTCTTTCGTTCTTCTTCTTCTTCTTTTTTTTTTTAATAGATTCTCTGTAAGCCAGACATTATTTCTTTCTTAAATATTTGGTCAAATTTGCTGATGAATCTCTCAAGGCCTGAAGGTTTTAAATTCTAGGAAGTTTTCCATTGATTGATTAACTTGATAACATTTATCAATTTTCTGTTCCTTTTGTAATTAGGTTTATATGCTACCTTTATAAATAATTGTTCATTCATCTAATTTCTTCAGATTTTTTTTTTGGATAGGGGCAGGCACCAGGAATTTAACCCAGGTCTCTGGCATGTCAGGCAAGAATTCTGCCACTGAGCCACCATCACATTGCCCTTTCAGAAAATATTTTATTTTGAACAATAATCCTCAATTATTTTATTTTTCTGTTATATCAATAATGATGTCACTCTCTGCATGTCTAACATTGATTGTCTGTGTTCCTGGATCAGGTTTGCAAGAAGTTTAATACTTTTTTAGTGTTTTTAAATATTAAACCTTTGTCATTTTTGGTGATAGATAGATTGGAGATAGACAAATAGAAAGATAGAATTTTTCCTGTCTGTTATTATATTTACTATTTCTTTCATTATGTCCTATTGGGTTCATTTTCCTTTCTAACTGCTTAGATGTTTAATTTGTTGCATATTAGTCTCTTCTTTTCTGTATACGTTTTTAAGCCCTATAAGTGTTGATTTAAGCACAACTTTGATGACCCCCCCAATAAATGTTGGTTATCATTAAGTTCAGGTATTTTATCATTTTCTTTGTGATTTCTTTATTGTTTCTTGGGTTATTTAAAATGTATTGCTTAATTTTAAAATGTATATGTTTTTTTTTTCAATATGACTTTTGTTGCTTATTTCTCACTTGTTCGTCTTGTAGCCAGTTGGTGACTTGAAATTCGTTAAGACTACTTTTACAGCCATTGGTTCCATTTTGTAAATACTTCATGAGTCCTAGAAAAGGAGTTATGATCTGTGTTTGTTGGGATGTGAATGTCCAGCATTCTTAATTAATGAAATTTTCTTAATTTTATTTAATGAGTTTTACTTAATGAGTTTTCTACTCTGAAATGTATGCTAAAATCTCAGTATATTTGGAAATTTGACTATTTCTCTTATATTTCTGTCAGTTTCTGTTGTCCTCTTTTGAGTTCATGAAATAGTTGACACAAACAAATTTAAAGCTGTATCTTCCTTTTGAAGTTGTTGTAATTGCAGTGTTTTTGTCTTAAAGTTTATTTAGTCTGATGTTAATGTAACTATGCTAGCTTTCTTTTATGTGATATTTGAGTTGCATATTTTCTATCCCTTTACTTTCAAATTTTCTATACTTTAAATGTGGGTCTTATAAAACATTTAGTTTGTTTTTATCTTATAGACATTTAGTTTGTTTTTACTGACAATCTTTGGCTTTTAACTGGAATAGCTGTTCTGTATATTTTTAATAAGATTGCTGGTAATCCTGTTTAAAGAAAATTGAAAAATAGTTGGGGAATTTTTTTCTTCTGAAGACTATCAAAGGACTAGCAAATAGTAGGGAAGAGAGAAAATCAGAAGGCTAAGCTTGGTGTTTGGGATTGCTTTGTCTTGGGGATATGGGCCCTCTGAGTCACAAACAACTGAGGAATTTCATGATAAATCTGTGTTTGGTTTTATGCATCAGTAGAGTTCCCTAGTTAGTCAAAGGATTCCTTTTGCTAGACTTCTAGTCTACACAAAGCTAGTCACTGGAGAGCTTCAGTCACAGATCAATTTCAGAGCATTATGGAAAAACCAGGTGTAAACTACTGGAAAAAGGGAGAAACTACTCTTTCTATATAGTCATAACCTTAAGAGAGATTGATTGATTTTAATATGATATAAAAGTCTTATAAAAAAAAAGACAGAATTATATTATGTAAGATCATTATGGTCTTTGTTCTCCCTTATTCCAAAGCTTGGTTTGTTTAAGGATGCAGACTTTAGGTATACAGCGTTTCTTAAATACAACTATAGCATGTCTTCTAGACTCTGGGAAGTGAGTTTCTCCTTTGTCAAGTAGTTTGTACAACTCTGGCATGCCTACAAAATGGAATGATCAAAACATACTGTGTTTTTCTTCTTTCCAATTTTCCTGTCATGAAAGATATTGAATAAATTAGCATAGAATGGCAAGTAACGGTGAGAAGAAAATAGGCACCCTGAGGTGATAAGAGCCAAAGAAAGATGAAGGATAGTGGGGAAAAACTTTGTGAAGAGATAAAGGACCTTGAAGAAATAAAGTTCCTTCATCCCTTCTTATCAAAATGCATTCATATGCTTATGAACTTAGCAGACAAAACATTAAAATTTACCTTCAGTAATATAATATATTGCTTATTGTCAGACTGCCAGGTACGTCACTTAAGCCCCCTCCAATAGAGTTGTCCTGAGCTGAAAATCTGTTTTGTAGATGGGCTTAGTGATTAATGAAGCCAGTCTTGGATAGGGACTGCACTACAGGCAACCCAGAAGGCAAGGACCAGAGGGAGAAGCCAAATGCAAATTCAAAGCAGAAACCTACCATTTAAATACTGAAAAGACAAGCCTAAACAGAATGTGCAAGGCCTGAGTCAAGAGTGAAGTCATAGAAGCACAAGTTTATTTCATGTGCTTATTGGGTGAATGAAATAGGAAATGGTTTAGGATGGGGAAAGGATATGTTATAAGGCGATTGCTGCAAATATCACAGGGTTTTTGGATTGTGGGTGACTGAAGTAAACACCAAAGGGCATTTAAGGCTTCTGTCGTGGAAGACATTAAATTTCGTTGCTTTCTCTTAAGTATTTGTTTTCCAAATAGGCTATTTTAGTACTAGTCTGTTAAATTAGAAACTTGGCCTTTTAAACTTCAAATTACCTGAAGGCCTGTGGGAAAGAAAAAGTCTAGAAAAGACAACAGAATGGAAAAAAAAGCTAGGCAGTAAGCTACAGCCTCATTCTCATCCTTAATATTTTGCTTTCGCTTTTTCCTCTTTCTGAAATGTCTGCATACAGTTCTGTGCTCCTGACTGCAGCTGCTCTCTGCTCACGTGAATCTTCTGTTTTGTTTTTTTTTAAAGGCCCACCTCGAACTCTATCACATCCCCCAAGTCATATGTACTTGCTTCAGGCTGCAACAATCTGTCTTTTCTTTGCAAAGAAATAGTTCTTAAGGTCATTTGTGGCCTTGCATATGTTATCATTTTGTGTTAGGTTTCCATTGTAGGTATAATTAATTTAATATGATTTTTTGTTCTGATAGTGTTTTATTAAATGTGGATTTATTTTCTAGCATTGTGGGTTCTCTTAATGTAGACAATGACACAAAAGTTGAAATGAAGACCACAAAAATAGTAGAAAGTTTCAAATACAAAAATTGAAGTGGCTTTGCAGTTATAATTTTTATTACATAGTGGGTTATTGAAGGTCAATTTAAGATCAGGCTAACCAAATGTGTACTCTCCACTTGTCTCACTGTGGTCATCATTGATACCACGTAAAGTCTGTGTTGTTTAGGAGCAGTGGGTAAAGATTAAATGAAGTCTTTTTACCATTCAGTGGGGAATTTTTTTTTTTTTTTTTTTTCCTTTGGGCACTACAAAAGCTTGTTCTTTTGTAGAAATGAAGCTCAATGTCCTGGGAAGTCTCTGTTCCCTAAACAGAATCAGTTGTTTCCATATCAATGTGAAGAATTTTTTTCACACTCACGTAATTTTCTTCTCAACCATTCCCACATGTACCAACACAGCCTCCACTGCTTCCCTAAGGAGACTGTGTTCTTTTACAGAATTGCCTTGCCCATGAATGCATATTATCTCTCATCTTGAAAAATGCCAATAAAAAGCAAATTATATTTGTTCTCTAAGATGTTTGCTACAAACCATGACTGATTAGTGTTATATGTGACATCCACAAGAACAGTAATCAAGGTTATGCTAGCATTGATTTTTACAGAGGTGAAGTTCCTTTGATGTATTACTCCATCAACACCTGCAATGGCAAAATTTGCACATGAAATTAATCCCAATTAATTATACTGTTTGTAGATATCACTGGGCTCTTTTATGTTGCAAAATAAATATTAATTTAGTGACTTTTTTCTACCTTGTGTGGCTTATTTAGTTAAAGGAATAGGGGGTGGGGGAGAGCTCTATTGATCAGTATCCTGAAATGTAAAAGAAAGGTTAAACATCTGAAAGGGCCTGGAAAGCTAATCTAGTCTTTTGGGAGCAACTCAAGTCTTAAAGCATTGTAGCACTATTTTATTTTCATTTGTACTATTTTAGCTTTGAACTCAGGTTTCTGAGAAAAAGGGCTCAGTGCTCTATGACCTATATTTAAGATTGACTTTCACTTACACATCAATTTATTGTACTTTATCATATATCTTTTTTGGGTTGGCTGCTATGTCATATTGTCTTAGTATTTCCTGGAATATGGTGGGAAAAGCCCTTGAACCATTTGATGGCGAGCACTATTAGAGCTGGGCAGTGGTATTTGTTGAGTGCCTTTACTGTGGTTTCTTTATTCTTAAAAAAACAAAAATGCTGGAAAACAGGCACAATTAAGATAGGGAAATTCCTTTATGTTCCCAGTATGATGAGGGAGTCTGCCAAAATTGTATTTCTAAGAGAACTGAAGTTTAGTTTTTGTCTTAATACATACACGCATATATATAAATATATATATTTATACACACACATACTAAAATATAAAAGATGCAACCAGTGAATATACCAAGCATTGACCAAAGGATAGGATAGCTGTTGGGCTACATAAGTAGGAAGTGGTATTTGTGAGCAGTGGGACACTAAGCAATAGGGCTTGACATGAGTCATTAAAATGGTAATAATATGGTTAGGAAAAAAGAGAGTGGATACTAATATTATAGACAAAAGAATAGCATGCACAAATATGAAAGAATACGAGTTTGGAAGACAGAAGTATCCTGATATGTGTTGAAGAACAGAGCTTAAACAGTATGCGAATGATGGTTTAATGCCAGATTATGAAAGGATGTGATTACCAGACTGGGGAGTCAAAGAGGAGAAGGATAGAGTTTTGAATATTAATGTAATAATCATGGTCATTTGACTCAGGCTATATGTGTGCTTACTTTCTGCTTTTGCTTTTGGGTTTTTGTTTATTAAAATATTAATATAATTCTCCTGCCCATAAATAAAAGCTTTTAACCTGAGGGGAAGGGGTTGATAACAGATTTGAATTCATTCTTTCATTTCTGATATCAGTAAAATAACTAAATACCTTTTGAGATATCTAGTAGAATCTATGCATATGCTGTTTGTCAGTGGGCCTTAGCCGAACTGCAAAGTTTAACTGTAATTTCTGGGCATCTTTATAAAATCCATAGATCTATGATGCACGTATTTACAATGAGTGTCTCTTATACACCCAAATATAATAATGCCAAATGTAATGCTTCCATGTTGATACATATTAGTATGTTCAAAGAATCTATTTGCATGTGATTGTGAAATAATTCTATGAATGTGCATGTGGGATTTAATTGTTTCTTTAAACAATATACTCTTATCTTTCTGGAAGCAATTCAGGCCACCAAAGGGTTGTCACTGATGAGCCTGCTAATTACTTTCCAATACTTAGCCTTGTATTTCCCTTCATTACTGGTGCTCTGTTCCCTTTAGTTTTCCTATCAGAAAGTTCATTTAGAATCCAGTCAATCTTCCAGTGCCAGCACTGCACTTTAAACTTTTTATTCAAGAAGGACACAACGGAAATAATTTTGTAGCTGCCAAGGAGACAATATAAACTTTTCCTGCATTGTCTGTACAAAATTTGATAGAAAATATAATTCAAAAAATAACAGATTATAGCTATAGACTATTGGGAAGAGGAACTACCATTCTGGACCAGAAAACAAATAAAAATAAGTGTTACATCTTTATATATAAATTTGTATTTATTAATGGCATAGATGTTGATTGCTAAGTTTTATTCACATTTGCTCTTGTTTTCTAGAACTTTGAAGGTAGCCTATAGATAACAAGGAAGTCAAGTAGAATGATTCCCTGTTAGTAAGATCTTTCAGCAGCAACTACAGACGTGATATGTTTCTGATTTTCTGTTTATTTATAGGAAAACTGTATAAAAGCATTATTAGCAAAATAGATTATCCCAGAGTGACATTATCTCTTTTAGCAAAATGGAATAATAGTCTTTGGGTGTTTTTACTTCATACCAGTCATAGATGTTTCCAAACATCTGTGGCCTTGGACATCAAGTCAATAAAACATCTGGATAATTGGTTCTCATATATTTGCTTTTGTAATTCTGTAGATTCTGGGTATATGTAATTATTCTTCCAGAGGAGAGATAGGTGGCATGTTTGGCTATGGACTCTGAATCTTATATTTGGGGTTTTAAGACTTGTTTCCATGGTGAGTTGGTCAAGTAAATTATATTTAACTGAGTGACATACCCTAATACAAGCATTTGCAGTCACTGATTTACATATAAATTTCTAGTAAAACTTCTCAGGTTCCGAAAGGCTTGGCAAGAAAGGAACAATTAGGGCAGGCAAAGTCAGATCAAGTCTGTGATGGCAATTCATTTAAAAGATGATTAGAGGCAAATGCTGGAAAACCTAATGGATATCCACAGTTTTGATGAGGGTCCAGAGTTTGTGTGATATTGAAAATGGAACACTTGAAAACCACATGTGTATCTAAGAAAGGGAACTGCCTGGTGAAAAGGAACATATTCATCATCTTATTTTGAGGCATGCGCATTGAGTGGCCAAAGTTAGACATTCATCTGGGTTTGTATGATATAAGATATTCAGAACATATAAGGGTTTAAACCAGAGTGGCCTAAAAAATTAAAGAAATTCATTAATTGTCCTTTTGACTTGAAGACGAAGTCATGTGGACTGTGTTCACTATATTCTAAATTCAGCAGAAGGCATTCCTTCCTATGCAGATGTCCAGTTGGAAACAGCTATTTAAAAGAGAGATTCCATAAGCAGAATGATTAAAAATGTTTTCTGATGACTCCAGTGTACTGTGGATTATCTTTTATGCACAATGCCTAGAACATTTAGAAGTTAGAAAATTAAGATAGATAAGGTAAGACTTTTTTTTCAAGCAAATAATCATTCTAAATTCTTGGTTCAAGCAAACTATAAAGTTTACAATTATGATATCCTAAGCATGCCCTGAATGAGTGAATTATATTACCAGATTTTGTGTTCTATCCCAGAAACCAGGAATAAAAATGTGCTTAGAGATAAATATAGACACCAAAGTATAGATGAGTAGCAATTATATAAATAGTAGAAAACATTTCAAAGGAAATTTTTTTTCTTAATTCTCTATTTAAAAATTCAAGGCATTTAATTTTAGGCTTGGGGGCACTGTATATGCAACTTGCTTGATCATGCAAATACTACTCAACTAATTGTCTCTATGATGTGGGGTTGGAGTTTGGCTAGTTATTTTCACATGAATTCTCTGAAAAAACTGCTTGGGTGGGCATAACAGCAGTATATATTAACTGGGTCGGGAAGACAGACAGGTTATAGTTTGAAAGATGAGGTGGTCAAGCAAATAAGCAAGGTCTAACTCAAGTATCTCATTGTCCATCTAAATTTTTCCTACGTCCAAGTGCTTGGAACTTCCTGATTAAAAACAATTATTGTCTTTATTATGTATTTGGTAAGTCTGCAATGCCTACTGAAAGGTCTTGGATTATCTTATAATCAAATAATTTTTATTAATGCAATATGAGTATGTAATATAACTATGAAGTAATGAAGACATCTTCCTATACATGTTATTGTGCCAAGCAAACCACTATTATAACGGTCACAACTTCAGCAAAATTAATCAACTTGAAGATGGAAACTATGTGTGCAAATGTTGGCATTCCACTAAGTTCGTTTTTCAGAACATGCATTAGGTACTCAATAAATGAGCTCCCATGATGTTTAAGGAGTTTTTGCAAACTTGGTGCTGTGAGAAATAATTTTGAGACTTTAATAATATTCATTAAATCCATGCCCTTCCTGATGATTATTGAATCTTTTTATGTAAAATGTAGACAAAAATAAGACCTTATTTGATAGAAACGAAGAAACCTTCTTTGGATCTCTGCATGCTAGAGTGAAGGAAACAGTTAGCCTGCATGTTAAGGTAAATTAAGCAAGTCATCAAGTCTAAGTTTCCTCATCTATAAATTGGAAAACATAATGTCTGTCCTACCTATTCTACTAGTTCATTATAGAAATAAAAATGGAAAGGATCCAGAAACAGTCAGAAAGCAATTGATACAAATGTAAATGCCATTATCTTTTTTAGAAAGCTATCTGGAGACCTCAGGGAAGATGGTCAAGTGGGGGGGGGGGGGATGGATTTGTCCCTGCTCCATGGAACAACAAGAAGGGGAACAGAAAAAATGACTAGGACTGCAGTTCCAGGGAGTGAGTGATCAGAGAGGGTCTTCTACATTTCACTAGTTGGTTCTAGATGACAGAAGTGGAGAAATTAGGATGAGAAGAACTGTGTGAATTTGTTTGGCCATGACCACATCAGGGGCCATCGCGTGTGGAGGAAGTGCATGATCAAGGGAGCAGACCACCCCTCCACTCCACCCTGCCCCAGCAGCTAGCTTGGGAAACCTTACCGCATGGCCTACACCTGGCAACATGTGCAAAGTGAAGAGGTGCATGTAGTCATCTGCCACGAAAAGTCCCTCCGCCAGGTGCTGAGAGCAGCCTTCCTAACAGGTGCTACAAATAACCATTGTGTTGGGTGCCATGAAGAGTGGCTTTATTGGGTGCCAGCACTGTGACCAGCTGCCCCACTGGCGCTGTGTTCAAAAGCTCTGTCCCATATGCTGGGACTGTCTGCTCTACTACATACCAGGAACAGCCCACCTGCTGCAAATGCCATCTTACTCAGTAGGCCATCACAGTAGGGAAGAGACAGGTCATGGGGAAGAGGCAGCTCAAGATCACCATCAACTGGAAAGAAGCATATGTGCAGTCTGAAAATCTCCCTATCCACTTACCTTTTTTTTCTTCTTCTTCTTCTTCTTCTTCTTCTGTGGGCAGCAGTCTGACCTCATTCCCAAAATATATTGTCTCCTTCTAACTTCAGGGTCTGCTATGGCTAAGGTATTTTTATTTGTTTGTTTTTGTTGTGGTGTTGTTGTTGTTTTGTGGTTGATGTATGGGCTGGGAAGCAAGTCTGGGACTACTGCATGGCAGGAGACATTCTGCTACTGAACTACCCGTGCATCCCTACCTAACTTTTAATAGACCCTCAAGTAGATTTGTATCCCTTCCATGAGACCTGGGCCTTGGTTTAGCAGGAAATTCCTGACATACCAAGTGCAAAATATCTTCAGTATATACAAAATCTTAGATGAGAGGACAAAATCAAGTTAAAAAACAATGTTATTAAGCTAATCAAATGCCCAATCACAACAGAAAAATTATAAGGCATGTGAAGATTCAGACAAACATGGCCCACCGAAATGACCAAATCAAATCACTAATAAAAGTGTTCATAATGACATAAAGAATATCAGGAAGACATTGGAAGAGTATAAAAAAGAAGAATGAAAATTAATTTAAAAATATCAGATCTTATGGAATTGAAAGATAGTGTAGACCAAATTAGAAATATACTAGAGATGCACAATACCAGATTCATTGAAGCAGAAGAAAGAATAAGTCAGCTAGAAGATAAGGCAATTGAACTCAAGCACACAAAAGAACAAATGGCAAGAAAGATGGAAATGGATTTCAGGGAAATGATAGGCAATGCAAAAACAAAAATGTAAGAATCATCAGTGTCCCAGAAGGAGAAGAGAAGAGAAAAGGGCTAGGAAGGTTAGTTGAAGAGAAAATGGGGGAAAACTTCCAACTTTATAAAAGACATAAATATGCAAATCAAAGAAACCCAGAACCCCAAATAGAATAAATCCAAACAGGCCTACTCCAAGACACACACTAATCAGATTGTCAAATGTTGAAGAGAAGCAAAGTTTTGAAAGCAGCATGAAAAAAGTGATTCATTATGTTCAAAGGAAACCACATAAGACTGTGTTTGGATTACTAAACGGGCACCATGGAGGCAAGAAGACAGTTGTGTGATATATTTAATATCCTGACTGAGAAAGACTTCCAGCCAAGAATTCTGTATTTCAGCCAAGTTGTCCTTCAAAATTGAGGGAGAGATTAAAATCTTCTCAGACAAGCAATGGCTGAGAGAACTGGTGTACAAGAGACCTTCCCTACAAGAAATACTAAAGGGAATCCTGTAAGTGAAAAAATAAAAATAAAAAGACAGGAGAGAGAGGTCTGAGGAGGGCACAGAATTGAAGAGTACCAGTAAGGGTAACTTAAAGGATAAAAAGAAAGAGAGAGAAAAAGATATATAGATCTGACAAATAAAACCTACAGGATAAGATGGTAGATTCAAGAACTGCTTTTATAGTAATAACTTTGAACATTAATGTACTAAATTCACCAAAAGATACAGATTGACAGAATGGATTAAAAAATATGATCCATTTATATGTTGTTTACAAGAGACACATCTTAGACCCAAGAATAAAAAATAGATTGAAAGTGAAAGAATGGAAAAAGATGTTGTATAAGGCTATAAACAAAGCAAGAGAATAAGGAAAAAAAAAATAATAAAAGGAGGCAGGACTTGCTAAACTAATATCAGATAAAATAGACCTTAAATGTAAAGACATCAGAAGAGACAAAGAAAGGCACTACATATTAATAAAAGGGACAATCCACTTAGAAGGAATAAGAATCATAAGTGTTTATGCTTCCGATCAACAACCTCCAAAATACATGAGGCAAACATTGGCAAAACTGAAGGGAGTTATAGTTGTTTCAACAATAGTAGTGGGAGGCTTCCTTCAATATACCACTTTCCATTATACATAGAAAAACCAGACAGAGGATCAACAATGAGATAGAGAATTTAAACAATGCAATAATTGAATTTGACCAAATAGACATATATAGATCATTACACCCCAAAACACAAGCATCTACATTCTTCTCTAGTGCCCATGGAATGTTCTACGGGATAGAACTTATCCTGAGACACTAAACAGGTCTTTATAAATTTAAGAAGATTGAAATTGTCCAAAGAACTTTCTCTGATCACAATGGAATGAAGCTGGAAATTAATAACCACAAAGAACCAGAGAGTTCACAAATATACAGAAATTAAACAGCACAGTCTTACATTATCAGTGGGTCAAAGAAAAAAATTGCTAGAGAAATAGGTAAATATCTGGAGATGAATTAAAATGAGAATACAACATATCAGAACTTATGGAATGTGGCAAAGGCAGAGCTTAGGGGGAAATTTTTTGCTCTAAATCCCTATATTAAAAAATAAGAATGTAAGAAAAAATAAAGAAAAGAAAAAAAGAAGAAAGAAAATAAAGCAAGAATGAGCAAAAATTTATGGCTTAACTGCTCACTTGGAGAAATTAGAGAAAAAACAGCAAACTAACCCCAAAGCAAGTTGATGAAGAGAAATAACAAAGATTAAATAAATGAACTGGGAAACAAATATATATATATATATATATATTTGTTTATATATATATATAGTATATATATATATAACTATATATATATACTATATATATATTTGTTTATATACATATATAGTATATATATATATATATAACTAGAAAAAATCAGCAAAGCTATAAGTTGGTTCTTTGAAAAAATCAATAAAATTGATAGATCCCTACTTAGACGGACAAAAAAAAAGAGAGAAAAGACACAAATAAAAATAAATAAATAAATGAAAGGGGGGTCATTACTGTGGATCCTGAAGAAATTTTAAAAATCATAAGAGGATACTATTAACAACAATACACCAAGAAACTAGACAACTTAGATGAAATGGACAAATTCCTAGAAATCCAAACTGACTCAAGAAGAAATAGAATATCTCAACAAACCAATTAGAAGTAAAAAGATTCAATTATCAAAAATCTTCCTGCAGAGAAAAGTCCAGGACCTGACGGCTTCACATGGGAATTGTATCAAACATTCAAAAAAAAAAACTAACACAATTCCTGCTGAACTCCTTCCACAAAATGAGGAAAAAGGATTGCTATCTTACTCATTTTATGATGCTAATATCACCGTAATACCAAAACTGAATAAAGATGCTACAAGAAAAGAAAACTACAGACCAATCTCTCCAATGAACCTATATGCAAAAATTCTCACAAAATATGACCAAATCAAATCCAACAATACATCAAAAGGATTATACATCATGACAAGTGGGATTCATGCCAGGAATGCAAGGATGGTTCAACACATGAAAAATCAACCAGTGTAATACAGCACATTAACAATGAACAAATCAGAAGAGAAAGAACACATGATCATATTGATTGATGCTGAAAAAGCATTTGGCAAAATTCAGCATCCTTTCCTGGTAAAAACACTTCAAGAGGTTGGAATCAAAGAAAACTTACTCAAATATCATAAAGAACATATATGAAAAACCTATAGCCACCATCATACATAATGGTAAGAGATTGAAAGCACTCCCCTCTTAGATTAGGAACAAGACAAGGATGCCCATTTTCTCCACCATTATTCAACATTGTACTAGAGTTTTAGACAGAGCAATTAGGCATGAAAAAGAAATAAAGGCATCCACATCAGAAAGGAATAAGTAAAACTTTCATTATTTACAGATGACATGATCTTATACTTGAAAGACCCTGAGAAATCTACAACAAAACTTACTGTGTTAATAAAAAAATCAGCAAACTGGCAGAATACAATATTTATATACATGAATCATTAATTTTTTTATACACAAGTAATGACCTAACTGAGGAGACAATGAAGGAAAAAATTCCATTGAAAATAACAATCAAAGAATCAGATATCTACAATAAGCTTAATCATGGATGGCAAGAACTTGTACACAGAAAACTATGAAACTCTGCTAAAAGAAATAAAAAATGACCTAAATAGATAGAAAGGCATTCCATGTTCATGGATAGGAAGATTGAATGTCATTAACATGTCAGTTCTATCCATATTGATCTACAGTTTCAATGCAATACCAATAAAAAATTCCAACAACTTACTTTGAAATCTTAGAAAAAGCTGATTACCAGCTTTATTTGGAAGGGAAAGAGACCTTGAATAGCTAAATATATTCTAAAAATGAAGAGCAAAGTGGGAAGACTAAGCCTTCCTGACTTTAAAGCTTACTATAAAATCACAGTGGTCAAACTAGCATAGTACTGGCACAAAGAAATATTGACCAATGAAATTGAATCAAGAATGTGGAGATAGACCACTAGATCTGTGGTCAATTGATCTTCAACAAGTCCCCTAAATCCACTGATCTGGGACAGAAGAATTTTTTCAATAAATGGGAGAACTGGATAACAATAGCCAAAGGAATGAAAGAGGACCCCTGTCTTATATTCTATACAAGCATTTATCTCAGAATGGATCAAATATAAGAACCCATACCATAAAACTCCAATAATGAAATGTAGAGAAACATCTTCCACAACTAGTAATAGGGTGCAGCTTCTTAAACTTTATACTCAAAGCACAAGAAGTGAAAGAAAAAATAGATACATGGGAACTCTTTAAAGTCAATGACTTCTGTGCCTCAGTCTTTTTCAAAAGGTGAAGAGACAGCCAACTCAATGGGAGAAAATATTTGGAAACCACTTATCAGATAAAAATTTGACATCCTGTGTACATAAATAAATTATGCAACTCATCAACAGAAGAACATATGACTAAATTATTAAATGGGCAAAGGATATGAATAGACACTTTTCTGAAGAGCAAATGCAAATGGCTAAAAAGCACAAGAAGAGATGCTCATTTTCATTAGCTATAAGGGATATGCAAATCAAGATGACAATGAGATATTGCCTCATGCATATCTCATTGCATGAGGATGGCTGCTGTTAAACAACAATAAAAGTTGGAGAGGATGTGGAGAAATCAGAACCCTTATTCACTTTTGGTGGGACTGTACAATGGTACAACTGCTGTGGAAAACAGTTTGTCAATGCCTCAGAAAACGAAATATTGACTTGGCCTTTGACCCAGCAACACCAATACTCAGTATATACCCAGAAATGCTGAAAGCAGTGACACAAACAGACATTTACACACCAGGTTTCAAAGCAACACTATTCACAGTTGCCAAAAGAAGGAAGCTAGTTCAGTGCCCATTGGCAGATGACTGAATGGATAAAAGGTGGTGTATACATATGATAGAGTATTATGCAGCTGTAAAATGAAATGAGGTTCCAAAGCATATGACCACGTGGATAAACTTTGGGGACCTAATGCTTAGTGAAATAAGTTAGACACAAGGGGATGGATGCTGTATGATTTCACTTTTATGACTCTGGCAAAAGGTAATCTTAGAAGTTTACATTATAGAATATAGGTAACCTAAAGGTACACAGAAGCTAGAGATGGGGGAAAGGTTACCTGATAAGGTTGAACTTAAATGTAAAGGAAAGGATAGAAGTGATGATGGCAGATGGTAGGGATATAAGTAACATTAACATATTCAAGGTGAATATGATTAAGAGGGGATGTATAGTGCCATATATCCTACCAATTAGCTCTACAATTATAAATAGGTTGTCAAAAATTTGATCTTACACAAAGAGTCATTAATAGAGGGATATGGGAGGAAATGAAAATAGCATACTACGGTTTATAGTTAACAAGAAGACATCAACAGTATCACTGCAATACCAGGTGTAAGTAATTGGGGGGGAGGGACAAGCAATTAAAGAAAGTTTTGATTTGATATTCAGATAGGTTATGTTTATCTGTTTTTTGTTTCTTTGGACCAATGAAAACTGTCTAAAATTGAGAGTGTTGCTGATGGCACAACCAAGTGAGGACACTATAAGACTTGGTTTATTTATTTTTGACATTTTCCATGAGGATCAATGGATGGAGGAGATGGAAGGGTACAATGACTGAGAAGCTGACAGGCAAACCATGATATATATAATGGAATATGGTGTGACTACAGAAAGGAATGACTTCTGGAGGCATGCAATGAACTGACTGAACCTTAGGGATAGTGTGTTGTACAAAATAAACTAGAAACAAAAGAAATTTATGCTATGGTCTCTTTCAGAAAATACTTATAAGAGATTTGGAGTTTAGATCTAAGCTCTTATAGCTGCCACACTTAGTTTGAAGTTGTATTTTTGGAGACTCTGAGACACAGAACTATATGTGTATAAGCTGATATTTCCCTGAAACTTTGAGTACCTCTGTGATACCTAAGAACCAAAGCTGCAGTTCTGCGGCTTGAAAGTCAGCATTGATACATCTAATAACAGTTGAAGTAACCAAAAAAGAGATCAGGCCTCAACTAGAAATAAAAATGGAGCATAAAAATGGTATGTACTCTAGCGCTTTATCTACTGTATAAGACAAAGGCAGAGAAGTTTATTGTATCGAGAACCTAAATATTATATAACAAACAATCTAAATCGTTTAAAGAAATCTTATTTTTGTAGTGGAGAAGCTAAGACTCCCTATAATAAAGCCTAAGATTGCTTCCAGGAAACTTGTTTTGTTGCTCAGATGTGGCCACTCTCTCGAAGCCCAACTCTGCAAAGAAAATCAGTATCCTCTCCACTATGTGGGACATAACAAATCTCCCTGACAGCATGGGACATGACTCCCAGGAATGGGTCTGGCCCTGGCACTGGGGAATTGGCCATGCTTTCTTTACCACAACGGGTAAAAGAAGTGTAACAAAGTAAGGCATCAGTGGCTGAGAGAGTTCAAATAGAATCAAAAGGCTATTCTGGGTGCTACTGTTATGGGACTTCAGCTAGAACTGCCTTGGTTTGCCAAACTCCAATCAACAACATTCCTGTTAACTCTTAGGAACACCTAGGGCTATAACTGAGACTTTATAAAAGTTTCATGTGCTGTTTACTTTCTTGAAACCTATAACCTCCTGAAGGTTCCTAAATCAGATAAACCCTTCAACTCAGAGAGGCCAGCCTCTCCAAGACTGTCTGTTAATGACATCCCCGTCCTTTATTGTCAATATCCCTTCTTAACATGAAAATATTTGAAGGAGACTTAACCAAACTTCCCTAGAGGTTGGGAGAAGGATCAAAGGAGAAGGGATTATAACAGAAAATAGAATTTAACAAATGAGTTATGACTGCTGAATAACTATATTATTTCTTTTAGCCTACAGTGTTTTGGTGCAGCTAGAAGGAAAAATTTGAGATAGTGAAATAGTAACCTATAACAGACTCTGAAATCTGGTCTGTAACTATTTGTTAAAATGTACTTTGAAGATTATAGCTTTGTCTTTCTTTTTTCTGTATATATGTCATATTTCACAATAAAAAATGATGATTAAAAAGCTACCTGGCATATTAGATAGATAGGAGAATATATATATTCAGGTAAAATGTTCTTATCTGACATAGATGAGCCTATCCCTGACTCATATGCTGTCCCATGCTTCATCAGATTGAAGGTTTTGTGAGAGAAGTTAAAGGAAAAAAAGTTTTAAAAGCTTCACTTATAACTCCACAGAAAAATAAAAATGTCTTCAGTTTTCTCATTTATTTTTATTAGTTGGATAGAAAGAGAAATGTGTAGATCTTCTGACAACTATAACAGTTTATGAACCATAAAGTTAGGTAATAGAAGCTGTTGATTAAAAAATACATGGTTTTTTTTTGAAAAGTATTAAAAATAATAAGACACCCTGATGTTTTAAATGTTTAGGTACATAAGTCTCTTGTTTTGACATTTATATCATCACTGAAACCCCTTGATTAAACATTTAACCACCATTTGAAGTTTGTTTGTTCTTAAATTTTGTCTGATAATTTAATTCAACCCATTGCTTCACTGATTTAATAAAAAAAAACTATTAACTATTTGAAAATTATTAAATTGTAGGACTTTATCCGGGAAACTTAATACATCACATCGGCATAAAATACCAGTTAGCTTGGGGAAAAGATAATACCCATATGCTCCTTTTTTCACTTGTCCAGACCTTGATCATTTTGCTATGCTGATAACTGATAATGGAGAAGGCTGTTGGTTACTTCAAAAAGCAAGTTCTTGATTGGAAAAGGTTAGTAGTTACAGGGCTCATTTATCCTCATGAGCACAGTCTTAATAATCCTGAGAAAACGTGTGTGAGCACATTACTCATAGCAAAATGTATACAGAGAGAAAAATCTTGGAAATATATTTTAATTGCAAAGGTGTGAGTCTTTTTAAAAGCCCACTATTTCTGAAGGCCAATATGCAATTATCATAAAGTTTTACTAGTCTGAAGGGTATATCATCACATACTGCCTGGGCACCTAGGCTTTAAAGCCACATGGCCTTAAGCTGTTGTCCCATCTTGACTGTTTTCTAGCTGAGTGTCCTTAAGTGCATTAACTAGCATTCTACATCTCTATTTCCTTAGATGATAATACTAATATGAAGATTTCTACATCACATTATCCAGAGGATTAAATGAGATGATATAATTAAAATGCACAACAAAATAAAAGAGATTTCTCTCAGATTTCTCTCAGATTTTAGTTATTGCTTTTAATTCCCATACAATTTTCTTGGTTCTTCAAGATGTCATTGATTTACTCTTGCCCTCTTATCTTGTGTCATGCTTGACCATTGGCTTTATGACTTAGTTATCAGATTTGGTCAATGCTCATGCCTCAATTGTTGTAGATGGATTCTGAATTAGATTACTGATATGTAGGATTCTGTTTATTCCTACTTGATGCTGACCTAAATCAGTGTCTAGTAACTAGATAATATGAATGGAAGGAGGCATGTGAGCAAGTTATAGTGGACCTCACCAAAGCTCAGTTAACTCATTAGTAATAGGGAGATAAGAATAGGACCACCCTCTCAGAGTTTCAGTAAGGTTCGACTAAGTGAATCCATGGGAAGCAATTAAAGGAGGGCTAATGCAATGCTGTATTCAGTGAAGAGTAACTATATTGGTAAATAGCTATTACTGCTACACCTCTCAATATAGGTTTTAGGCAAACATGCTTCTTTATCTTCTTATTTGTCTCTACCTCCTCAGCAGGCTGGGGCTAACGCTGTTCAATAACATAAGAAATTAAAGGAACTTCTAATGGTAATACAAGTATGCATAAGGCAAAGTCCTTGCTTAAATGAAGCTGTTTTTCAAAAGGGGACACAGCATTTAGGTATAGAGCATAAAACAGTAGCAGGTTCTTTGGAAAAAAATAAAGTAGGGTGAGGGAGAAGTCTTAGTGGTAGAGAGATGAAGGCTATTTTAGAATGAGTGGTTGAAGAAGGCTAAAGCTATTTGAACAAAGGTCTCAATAAAATAAGAAGTGAAGCCCAAATAGGGAGGAGATGGGGGCTGAATATACCAGGTGGAAGGGTGAATAAGTGAGAAAGCCACATGGGGTGCTAAGGCAAAGGGAGTAAGGGGAGATGGAGTTAACTCAGAGCACTAGGCTGGAGGCAGACTGCACTTATGAACATTAGTATGCACAGACTAAGCTGCTGTAATTAGGAAACCACAAAATACCGTGGCCCAGACACAGAAGACAATTATTTCTCCCTTGCATCATGTTCTGGAGGTGAGCAGTCCAGGGCTGTGTGTGGTCCTGTTGCATAGGCCATCTACTTCCTCATTGCTTGTAGCCCTGCCACTAGTTGTATCCTAATATCTTGTGTCTCTGTGTCAGCATGTGAAAATAAAAAAAGAAAGCACACATGTAATGTTTCAGGACGTGACTCTGAAATTGTACACATTGCATACCCATATTAATTCATAAGGAAACCTAGAGAATGTAGCTACTGCCTAGCCAAAATTTCAGAGTTATAATATTAGAAGAAAAAAAAAAGTGGGGAAGGGTGATTGATAATCGAGGTCTATTACTATTCTCTTCCACAGCAAGGAATGTGGATTGCATTCTAAATATCATGAGAAACCACTGAATGTTACTGAGTAGGGAAATGAGTTACTGTATTTTACAGATTAAAAAGATAGTATTAACTTTTGGATAGAGAATGGA
Source organism: Tamandua tetradactyla (assembly GCF_023851605.1). NCBI lineage: Eukaryota > Metazoa > Chordata > Mammalia > Pilosa > Myrmecophagidae > Tamandua > Tamandua tetradactyla. The sequence continues at coordinate 42,765,091 of NC_135344.1, forward strand.
ATATAAGAGAGCAAGAGAAGAGGAGAACAATTTAAGAGATAATGCATGGTGCAGATGAGAGATGAATGTAATTTGGGCCAGGTTGATGTAGGTAAAGATTTTAGACTCAGGGTATGTTGAAGGTAAATCAGAAGGCACTCCTAATGGTTTGAATGGTAAAGGAGGGAAAAAAAAAAGGGCAATGAAAAATTCCCCCCGCCCCAAGATGTTGGATTGAGAATTTGAAAATGTACTGGGAAATAAACATACTTATATACCCATTATAAAACATGACTTATGACTTTTTTAAAAGAAAAGGTCAATGTACCAAGATCTATAATACCAGTTTGGTTACCCTGTGTTAACAAAACATACAATTAGTTTCAGTTCCAGAATAGGTACAGCATTTCTTTCCTGAAAAGTAAGCAGCAAAGAAATGAATGTCTATAGACCAGAGAGAAAGAAAGGGCTTCTACTTCTAACTCTATAATTAAAGTATTGCCTGACCTTGAGCAACTCACTCAACTTCCAAGGGCATAAATATTAATCCTCATCTGTACAGTGGGATCTTATCTACCTTAGAGAATCATTTTGGATCCTAATGGAGTAAGAGATATGAAAGGACTCTGTTTAAAATGTTAACATCTTGGTAAATAATTTATATCACATTTTAAATTTCAATCTGATTCCTCCCCTGGCTCCACTTCGTAAAAGCAACATCTTCTCAAGCTTTTTCCCCTCTAATTCCCCACGGCAATTTGGCTTCTCAAAGCAGGTCAAGCAGACACCAACATAAACTTAAAGCTAGGATTTGTATTTGTGAGATGGTTAAGTTGTTGTTGTTGAAGAATCTGATTCATTATTTTGAATGAGTATCTCAAGCAACTTTACAGTGAAGATTGACAACTACCGGTTTTCTAGATAGTCAACAGCATATACATTATAAATATTATGAGCAAAATATCAGAGATTCTTGACCAAGTTCCTTAATCCGGTCAGTAAACTTGGTTATTTTTAATGTCTTCTATGTGTAATCCAACTCTGTGAGACATTCTGCTAGATATATTTGTATATTTTGGACTTAAGACCAACTAATTAAGCTAGATTTGGTAAGACACAGGGCAATTAGAAATCTGAGATAAATCTTAATATTCATTTTCTTTCCAGAGACCTCAGTAGTAAGCAATGCTTGCTTTATGGTTTGTGGTACCAACATTTCAACCATCACCTTTTCTTAATGAAGATTGTGCCTACCCTTATGGCTGTTATACTATGTTCCGAAACGTGATGAATGCTGAATGTAAGTATGATATTTCTTCTTATTACATTATTTTTATCAGAAGAGTTCAGAAAAATACCTTAGAAATTTGAAAAATTATGTTTACGTTAAAATAAAAATGAGTATCATGGATTTGAATACACCATTTTATGATTAAAAACTAAAACATAGGAATTCAAAGAAATTAGTGGTGGCAGCATTAGCCTGAGCCCTTGACTTCTAGGACATAAGTTCACTCTGTTTTTCCATTAGGGGAATATCAGTGAAAATATCTGTGATAAACAGCATAGGATTCTAATCAGATGTAGATGTCTCATTCACAAAAAATAAGTATTTCTTGACCTTATCAGGGTCCTAAAGCTGGCTAGACACCTTGGGGATGGAAAGGCATTTGCAAAAAATGCAGTTGTTCTTCAAAGTCGTCTAAGATTACCTGCTGGTGGTAATGGTTGACCAAATATATTATGAATGCCTAGATCCTACAGTCTGAATCCTTAGGGTGTATCACTTACTAAGATTAAGTTTGATCCTTATGATAAACAGACTAGATTCTTTAGGGAGAAATGTATTGAATGACATAACTGGGAAGCATAGGGATGAAACTGATTAGTATATGAAAGAAACCATGGGATTCCACCAATGTCTTTGGGGATCTATTGACTAGGTCACATGTTCTCTTACTGCAGAGGTTTTCTTATATTTGACTGAGAATATAAGTGGAATATGGCTACTTCATATTTCAAATCATGTTGCCCTAACTTAGAAAATCCAGTGGAAACAGAGGGTTCTTTCTTCTCATTGCCTGTATATAATCTAGAGAAGGAATCACTGTTGCCCGGGTGATGAGGCATCTATATTTGTTCAGGTTGCACTGTATGCCCATAATGATTACCAGGAACAGTGTTTTTTTTTTATCAAAAGAAGATGGATGAGAGCATGAGAGAGCAGACAAATCAGTTGTTACCACAATCAGAAAAGTTCTATAGACAGTAATTTCACTGAAGCTTTGTTTTGCTTTGTTTAGTTTGTTTGTTTGTTCATCCATCCAGATCAGAGGAGTGCCTTTGAATGACTCAAAAGAATTAATGGCCAGAATATGAATCTCTTTCTAGTCTCTAGCATAATTGATCTACTGCTTTATGTGACAGGGAAACTTTTTCCTCACTAGACAACACAATCTGTTATTGGATGGCTCTTGCACTTACACAAACCATAATATAAGCTCAAATTTTTCTCCTGGTTCTTTGATTCTAGTTTCATTTTTTAAAATGACATGAGTCAAACCATCTTCCTTCTCTCAAATCAGCTCTCAAAATTCATTAGATATGTTACATTCTCTCCCAAGTATTCTATTCTTCCAGCATGGTATACTCAATCCATATGTTTTTCTGTACAAGGCCCTTGACATTCTGATTTATCTTGTAGATAGTTTTCTTAGAAGATAGATATACTTGTGGTTAAGGAAGGAGGAGGGAAAGAAATGAAAATGAAGGAGTGAGGTAGTAAGAGTCAATCTGTCCACTAGAGTGCTTTTCTACATGTGTGAACTTATCGGGGGCAGGTGGAGGAGCGATTAAGAGGTAAACATTGTGTTTACTGGTCATGAGGTCACATCAGTCTAGTGTGAACCTGAGCAAGTAAGAAACAAAATTTGTCCTTTCCTATAACCAAGAGGCCAAATGGTGTTTAGACAAACAGAATTAAATAGATGGTATATCCCAGAAAAGGAATGTTTACCCACAATCCAGTCATACCCCAAAGCCATTTCTGATTCTAAGGTAGCTGCTTATTTAAGCCAATTTGAGAGTTGCCTTACTATTCTCTTTTTATCAAATGGTTTTGTTCATTTGTTTGCTTGTTGTTTCACTTTATAGCCTGTATTTTTCTAGAAAATGGATAAAGAATTTATGGTCTCATTTTCAGGGTCATAAGTAAAATGGAGATTGTCTAGCGCTCTTTGGAGTAGACAGCAGGACACAGTAGAAAACATAATGTAGTAAATGTGGTAGATAAAGGTGAAAGGCCCTGGGAAAGATTTTAACTAATCTGCTATCATCCCTTCCAGCCTGAATTTGTTTTATACAGAAACATGGTCTTCTCCATAGAAAATACATAAATACCTAAACACAGATCATGCACTTAAGATTTAGATAAAAGAAGAAAGGGAGGGTATTGAAAGGTTCAAATGATCATATGAGTCAGTGTATGAACTTGAGAATGCCCAGCATGCATTGAAAGTGCAGCAGGCAAGCTGATCAGTTATATATATATATATATATATATATATATATATTCAGATATTTAAATAGCTAATGTATTATAGAGAATGTTATGTTCTTTGCCAAGCAGTTTGTGCTCTATCCTGTAGGTGCTGGTAACCACTGACATTTTCTTTAGGGAGGGGTAAAGGAATGGCATGATAGAGCATGATTTAGAAACCTGTTAATTGTCAGTGATATGTGGGACTTATTAAGTAGAAAGAGTGAAGAAATATGGAGGTAGAGAGACAAAATTTAAAGGAAAAACTTTACAAGGCTGAGAACTAGAAATCTGAAAAATATTCACTGTGTTCCAAAATATACAGAAATATCCTAAAAGTATTAGCAAATGAGTATTTTACCTTTTGCCAGTACATTGAATTGTGGGAATACTTAGGCTTGGACACTGACTCCTATTCAAAGTCTTATTTTTCAAATGAATTTACACTTATACTAGGCAAAAGAATTAAAATAAACTTAGGAATTTAAGAGACCTATTCCAACATTTCATGTAAGTACAGCTGGATTTTTAGCCCAGGTGTATATGGCATCAGAGATATTTTGATATAGTAGTTAAACAGGGTTACAATTGTGAGGAGAAGTCTTGCAACTTCCCTAAATGACCTTACAAACATGCAAGTTATCCATATCATTAGGGTTATGCATTATATCTCTTCAAATGTTAAGCTAAAATATACAAGAATATTTAAAAAGATGGAATAGGGAACTTCCAGGGGCCAGCATACCAAATCTGGTCTATGTCAGTTGTTGTTTTCAATTTTTTTTTTCATTTAAGAAAACAAATAATACACTTAGAACCACCCAAAATGGATAGCTTAGTTAGCTTAACCATAGCTATTTAAATAATGTATCCATATAATCATTGTAAAACTTGTGTTTGCACAGAAAGTTTCATAAACCAATTTAAAATTGAGGGAATAAGGAAAAAATCTACATATTCAGATAGCACAGTTCTTAGATTCTAACTACTAAACACTAACTTAGTTACCATTTGATCAGCTGTCAAAACTGTGAATCTTCTCAAATCTGCATCAGTTTTGTAAATACGGCTTGTTGTAAACAGCCACACACATTTGTTTATCTATTGTCCATAGCTGCTTTAGTGCTCTAACAACTGAGCTAAGTAGTTGTGACCAAGAATGTGTGGCCCACAAAGGTGAGAAAAAAATTATCTGGCCCTTTACAGAAAAAGTTTGTCCATCCTTATCTTATATAATTTTCTGTACTGTTAACTTGTTTATACAGACAAAGGATTTCTTGTACCAGAAAAAAAAAAATTAGTAAAGAGAAAAATGATGATGATGATTAAGATCAGGTTCTTTATCTGACCTGATTTGGTCTTAGGATCCAAATGTGAACCATATTGGCCTGCTTACAGTGGTAACCACTGTGCATCCAATTCATGGTAAGACTAGCCAAATGATCCCAGGACTAGCAACCCACATGACTACTGACCTATGAAAAATTTCAACAATCTACACACTCAATGAAGACTCAGAAGAGACAGGTCCTTTAGGTCATTTTGTGAATAAAGTTAGAGAAATACATATCTTGTCCAAATCATATATAATTAAGGCCAAAAATAGGATTGGGGAAAATTGGGATTATAGGGAAGATGAAGGAGTATAGAATTATGAGAATGGGATGAGTAAAGGAATATATGAGGTAATAAAAAATTGTGGCATAGGTTTCTGGGAGATTTTGCAGTAGATCTAATCAAGGAAAAAGTATCAAAGATTTTTATGAGAGCCAGCCAATCTTTGTATATTTTGCTGATTGAATACAATTACCCAAGGTCACATAACTAGTAAATAGCAGGTTTGAAAATTAAGCTTACATCTCTAGGATACTGTCATGGTCAGGTACATGTATCAACTTGGCCAAGTGGCGGTACCTGTTTGTCTGGTTGGGCAAGTACTGGCCTGTCTGTTGCAATGAAGACATTTATAGAATTAGATCATGATCACGTCAGCTGCATCACAGCTGATTCCATTTGTAATCAGCCAAGGGAAATGTCTTCTGCAATGAGTGATGCTCAGTCTAATCACTAGAAGCCTTTTAAGGAGGATTCAGAAGAGACAGGCTCTCTTCCTGCATTGTGTGGCGAGCTTCTCCTGTAAAGTTCATCCAGACCCTCCATCAGAATCGTTGGCTTCACAGCCTGCCCTGTGGATTTTGGACTCTGCATTCCTGAGGTCACATGAGATACTTTTATAAATTTTATATTTGTGAGTGTTCCATATTGATTCTGTTTCTCTAGAGAACCCTAACTAATACATCTTGGTACCAGGAGTGGTTCTTAAGAAACAGAATCTTAAAAATGGTTTTTCATGAATGGTTTTCTACTCTGACTGGACTCAAAGGCACTAAGGACTCTGATTCCCATAATCAGAATGACACTCCCAATCCATGGAGTAAATTGGCCAAAGAGATAGTCAAAATATCACCAGTCAATTCTCCTAATCCTTCCCTTGTACAAAGCCAGGCTCTGGGGGATATTGTTTTTGACACCTTTACAGAGTTTTGTGGAAATAAGAGGTATAGAGATGTTGGCTGGTTGTTGTTAGATACACTGGCTACATCCCTGCATTAAGAAAGGTATGGGCTTAAGGCTTCAAAAGAAAAGCTTAAGTGCCGTCTGACAGATGTAGCTTCTATGAGTATCCTGAAGGAAAATCTTATTTCCTGTAGCCGTAGACTTGAGATCTCTGAAAATCAGACTCAGAAATGTATTGTTAGAGTAGCAACTTTACAACATAAACTGAAATCTCAATGTTGTGTGGTGTCTGCTATTAAAGTGAGAACATTGATTAGAAAGGAGTGGGACCCTGAAAAATGGGATGGTGACATATGGATTGGCAATGATGTCGGGGGTGAGATTGAAACCCTAGGTCATGCTGAGTCTTCTCTAGATAACCCTGTAATAGTCTACCCTGAGGACATAGCCACCCCATCTGCAGCCTGCCTTGAGGAGTTGGCCACCCAACCTCCTCCTGAAGGTATTCGCCCTAGAGTGATTAATCCTGTTTCACCAGATGAAACTGCAAATAAAGGCCATGAAGTAAATGGCTTGGAAGATATTTCTAATTCTTTTCATAACCCACCTGCACCACCCCGCATTTCTTCCAGACCTATAACTAGACTAAAGTCCCAACAGGCCCCTAAAGGTGAGGTACAAAGTATCACACATGAGGAGGTACATTATACTCCAAAAGAACTGTGTGAGTTTTCCAATTTATATAGACAGGAATCAGGGGAATATGTGTGGGAATGGATTTTAAGAGTGTGGGATAATGGTGGGAGGAATATAAGGCTGGATCAGGCTGAATTTACTGATACAGGCCCACTAAGCAGAGATTCTGCATTCAATTTTATAGCTTGAGGGGTTAGAAAAGGTATTAACAATTTGTTTGGATGGTTGATTGAAACATGGATCAAAAGGTGACCGACATTACCTGAGGTTGAAATGCCAGAACTATCCTAGTATAATGTAGATGAGGGGATCCAGAGGCTTAGAGAGATTGGAATGTTAGAGTGGATTTGTCATGCAAAGCCTGCTCTTACACCCCAGGAATGTCTGGAGGATGCACCTTTTACCAGAACAGTAAGAAATAAATTTGTGAGACTAGCACCATCATCCCTGAAGAGCTCTATAGTTATACTTTACTATACTTTTAACCCATTTTGCTAAGCTACTTCCACATTACCTCAAAACCATTTGATGCATCTTCCAATCTTTCTAACTCACAGGTTTTCACTTATTTTCCTTACTCTACTCTCGACTTTCCTTAAACCAATCTGCTTTCAAGAAAGGATCAGGTCTCAGATCCCAGTATGTTTGGACATTCAACTTTACTTCAATATTGATTAGTTCATAGTTCACTAATGATTGCATTCTAAAGCATGAAGGGCATTGTATCAGTGGAGTATCTGGAGGGAAGCATATAACCAAAGGAAGATGAAAGAAGCTTTTTTAGAATAAGGTAAAGAATTTGGCTTTAAAAATTAATTATAAGGGTTTTAAGGTTGGGAGAGCATCATAGTGTAATTTTAAAAAGATCACTCTTTGAAAACAGGTTGTAAAGTACAGGGCCCACTAAGGTCTTCTTTTAAATAAAGGGGTAAAGATAATGATATCTTTGGCCATATTAATAGTACTAGATATAAATAAGATTATACAGATTCCAGAATATATTTTGAGTTGAAAGGAGAGCTAAGATTTTCTATGTGAATTGTTTTGTTGATGATGTGTTTGAGATACCTGTTTCCAGCATGCACTCAATACCCCTTTGGTTAAAAGTCAAATGGTAGAGTTATAAATGTTAAAATCAAAATTTCACCAAGGCCAAAATATCAGTACCATTCTAGAATATATAAAAATAAATTTCAAATTTTATCAACAATTTATTATTACTGCATTTTTCTTTTAAATTCTGAAATACTAAAGTTTGAATTTTTGTTACAAGGCATAATAATTTTTCAGCAGTAATAGCTTTTAAATTGCAATTCTAAATATGTGTTCACTTTCAACTGAGGTACCTAAAGGAGTAAGACAGTTTTGGTGTACATCATTTTCTTCTATTTTTTTCTTTGCATTATTTATACTATAAATAATATCCCAACTGGAGGTAATTTATCAATTTTTTAGTCTTTTTTTCTTTTTGTTGATATTTTGAGGCAGTGATAATGAAATTCTGCCTTTAATTCAACTGCCATAAGAAATGAGGTATTCCTAAGTAGGACTGTTTTTATTTTTTAAAAAAAGATTCATGGCCTAAATTTAATGAAGTATCTTGAAATTTTATACACTTTTTAATGGCATATTGTTCATGTTATGAATGGTAGTCTACTCAGTATTTTTATAAATATGAAATTGTGACATTTAATTTTGATTATTTTGTTTTATACTTTTAATTTACATAATCATTTCTTGACTCAAAAGATGTCATGTTCTTTCTAAAATTTTCTAGCTAATGTACCCCTTAATAAATAGTAAATATTAATGGATTCTCCAGTTACTTATTTAAAATTTCTTAATTTTTACATAAAATTGACAGCTTAATGAATTGATATTCATTATGAATGTTTTACAGTTGTATCAATAAATTGAATATATAATTAAATTACTGTATCAGGCACATAAGATTTTTATTAGAATGTTTAACTATATTTAACTTAAATGTTTAGAAATTAACAATAAATTCAAATTAAATTTCCTTGTTCATAGTAGTAACATAGAAGATAGATGAATGGATGGATAGTTGAATAAATAGAATGGACGGAGAGAAATTAGACACAGCTAGCAATAGCTATGCACTATAGAATCATCTCTACATGAATGATAATTTACACAATCACATGATTATTCATTGAGCACATAGATAGATGTGCCAGAAATGGAGTTGAAACATTTCAAAATTTTAAAGCCAAAAATGGAAAGTATGAATAATTAATTATGGATGTGGTTTACATAAGAAAGGCCTCATAAGACTCAGTGAATACCAATCCACGGGCCAGAATAAAAGGCAAATTATAGGTGGAATAAATGTGTATTTTATATTTAAGGAAAATCAGCTTTTTTTAAACCAAGTTTCCACCCCAAACCTTTGGGCTGTTTCTGCACTAATCTGTTAGAGAGTTCATAAATGCAACATAGTTATTCTTCATATTGCTATAGCCATATGAACATACATGAATACATATTAATAGATGGTGAAAGAGAGACTCAAAGAAAATAGATTAGTCTATTATTTTTCTACCATCTCTTACCGATTCTTAGTTTTCCCTTTCAATAAAAATTTTGATAAGTATGGTCTCTTGACTATGAAATTGTTCTGCCCCTGCATTCCCAAAAGGCTAGTATTGCTGGGGAAGATTACTACAAAAGTTCTATAGTTTGTAAGATAAATTATATCAGTCATTCACAGGTTCTTTTACATCCATATCATAAGCCTTGGTTGAGAATGCTGCCATGTACTTGGTTAGGTAGGTTGGGCAACTTACTTAACCCTGCCTGTCATCTTATAAAAATTAGTCAAATTCATATCACACTGATAGGACCTTGAAATCTGTGAGAAAGACAGAGGCTGGAAATGTGCCTGACCTCCAATATGACTTTATCAAAATTTGTGATGACAGGAAGTAAATCGAATGCTGTGTTTCACTGAGCTGATGTGATAGCTCACAGTAAGCTATGAAGTTTAGAGAAACTCTAGTTTATGTCATCTCAAATGTATGAATACAGGTAGAATTAGTAGCAAACCATTATGATATTTTGTATATGTGGATAGTATGTATGAAGATAGAATGTATGTACATATATGCACAGAAACAAAAAAATCTTAATTTTGGATGTTTACATTCTGCTTTAAAATATTCAAATATTTTGGAGAAATTGTTGGTCACATCAAATCTTTGGTACTCTGCCAATTTTCAGAAAGCTGATAAATTAATATTTCTACATTTTATTTCCTGTTAGTACAAGGAGTGTTAAAATATTTTCAACTGGCAATTTTATTTTGTATAAAACAAAAACCCTGTTTTGAATCATTAGGAAATGAGAATGACACTTTTTTCTTCTTCTTTCCTCCCTTTTTTAAAGAACCAGTTTATTTATGTTGTTGAGCTAGCTAAAGACATGAGAGACTAAGTGTGGCTTGAAATTGCTATGTTCCCCATATAAGCCATGTTCTTTTCATCCTGATCCAATATTACAGGGTGGAACTCTTGATTAGATTGTTCCATGGAGATGTGACACCCAATTGTGGGTGCAATCTTTTGATTAGATGAAGTTATGACTCCAGTGATTCAATGTGGTTCTTAATTAGTTTACTGGAGTCCATTAAAAGGGGAAACATTTTGGAAAAAGTTCAGAGCTAATACAGATGCAGACATTTGGAGATTGAAATGCAAGTGACCTGAGTGCTGAACAAGGACTCACAGAAATAGCCAGAATGTGAGGAGGAGAAATCTCCAATCTCAGAAGATTTAAGCTCCAGTCCCAGAAGATGCTAAGCCAGAGTTTTGCCCCAGAGCAGCTTAATGAGACCCAGAGACACTGGAAGCCACTGGAATCAGAAGCTGGAAGCAGTGAACATCAGGCAGAGGAACAACAGATGTCACCATGTACCTTCCCATGTGACAGAAACCCCAAACAGAAATCGGCCCTTCTTGGGTGAAGGTATACTCTTGTTGATGTTTGGACGTTTTTATGGCCTTAGAACTGTAAATTTGAAACTTACTAAATCCCCTTTAAAAGAGCTGATCCATTTCTGGTATTTTGCATTCCAGCAGCTTTAGCAATCTAAAATGCTAAGTATACTTATAAACACAGAGTTATGGTGGAAAGGATGTGATCCAAAGAGACACAAATTGATGGGAAATTTCAAGACCAATGGGAGAGTATTTATGCTGCCTCTGTCAGGGAATTCTGCTCAGCAGTTGGCAATTGAATTGGCTAAGTACCTCTGGATATTTTCTCAAACCACTTCATCTTTGCAGACTTCAGTCCAATGGGTTCTAGACACTTGGACAATTACTATCAGATATTTACTCAATTAATTAAAGCATTTAGTAGGAACAGTATTTATTAACTAATAGCTTTAAAAGATAATTAAAACATCTTAATAATCCCTATGTGTCCAAACACTTTCTCCACCCTATTTTTTATCTCCAAGTTCACATGAGAATGCGGCAAAAAAAAATATTTCCTACCATGAAGAAATAGAAGGAATGAACTGCAAAATTAAAAGATAAATTATTAAAATACTCAATAACCCCTAAGTTACAAGCAAACATTTCAGCCCATTCTGCCTTTGTAATCTAATAAATCCCCATTGAGAAAGCCAACCTATTTGTGCTATATAGCATTCTCGTAGCTTTAGCAAACCGAAACACATACGTAGAAATACACAGTTTTGACTCTTTCTAAATGCCTTTGCAGGGCAGACAGTTTTGGGGCTTGTATACCTTTCTCACTAGAAGATTGTGTCAGGCTTCAAATCCAGAGATTAAATGAATCGGAAATTCTTCAAATGCATTTTCTTGATTTTATATAGGGAAACAAGTGCATTATCTCTGTAGCAAAGATGATCAATATAATGCTTTTCCTTGTTCCTTCTCATTAAAGTTTGGGCAACATTTTAAGTACAGAGAGTACCATACTCCAACTGCATTAGACTTGATGAAAAGGCAGGGGCCATGAGTATTTTCTTTTTAATAGAGAAATTGGGGGTTTATAGAAAAACCATGAGGAGAATGCAGAGTTCACAAAACCTCCCTAATTCTCCCATTCTCCCTCATTCTCTCCACTTTGCATTAGTGTAATTAACCTTTGTTGCCGATGAAGGAACGTGGATATTTCTGAATAAAAGTTTGCTAAGGGAGTTGGGCCCAGGACCTCTTAACCTTCATAGAAATCATAGAGAAATTACATGTAGAACATCGTAAGTACTATAAATCAGGAAGGAAAAAAAAAATGCTATATATGGAGGATATTCTGGAAAGAATTATATTGGCAGGATCATACCAGACACAGAATTAATAATTTATACGTCATCTTAAGAATGATATTAGATGTCAAGCAGTTCTTGGCTTTTATAGTGGTTGATTTATATATAGTGGTCCTAGAGAGCTCAACCCAAAAGAAAATAGAAAAGAATATAGACAATTTATTTGTTTTACTTAACTTTGAGAAATTATTGCCATTAGATCCATTAAGACCCTAAGGTATATTAGCATATGTTTTATTTTAAAGAAAAAGCAAAATTCTTGACAGCCAGCCTCTTTTAACAGACTATTTCTATTATTTAACTTAAGGAAACAATCAAAGTCATACAAAAATATTTATATTCAAAAATGTATCACAGAGTTATTTATAATAGTAAAAAATTGAAAGAACCAAAAAGCCTGATAAGAGGAGATTGGTTTTAAATTAGCATTCATACGAGGGCACTAAAAATATTTTTCCTGAATGTAAAAGTAAATAGAGAAAAGTTTTCAATATATTGTCAAGTGTAAAAAAGAAGGTTACCTGTAAGTCTATCAAGAATGGCTCCAATTTCATTTTAAACACAGAGAGAATAAAAATATATACCGAAGAAATTATGTTCATACTTTCACAGTGGTTATTTCAAGGGGATGAGATTACAAGTTAATTTTTTCCCATTATCTTATGGTTTTCTGTATATTCAAAACTGAATAAAATAACACATTATATTTGTAAAGAAAGGTAAAATATTTTTTAAAGAGCAATACTTCAAAATGCACCTAATCATTCCATCTTCTACTCTCACTATCCATTTCCATTTATCTAGGTGTTTAGGAAACTTGAAAGTGTTCCTCTTCCATTCTGTAGAAATACAATAAACTGTTCCAGTCAACTTGGCCTGTTAAGTTTCTCCCAATTATTTCATCTTGTGGCTCTTTATGAGGAAAAGTTTTATTACAACTAATGTGGAAGGTAGTGGAAGGAAAAGAGAAAGGAATAAAGGGGAGACCAGAAGAGAGAAAGAAAAGAAAAGGGGAATATGATGATAGAGTTTACAATGACTTTAGAAATCACCTGGACTTCTCTGTGGTTAAAGGGAAACTATCTTTCTAATGCAACAACCACATCTACCATAAGAAATAATAAACAAAGGCATCTCCTGTATTATTACTGATTTTCAAACCCCTCCTTTTTAATAGGATGGGGTTCAGAATCCTTTAGGGAGGTTGCTCCTTCACTTCCATTTTCCAAGTACAAGTCAATTACACAGTCCTAAGAAATTTGTGCCATTGCCCAGGTAATTCAAATGCCTGCTCACTATGAACTGCATCTGATCATATCTATAGTTGACATCTAAGAAGGAAGGGAGAATATCTGTGCCATCATATTCCAGCAGCTTTATTTCCATGAAGAATGCTTGTAATATTTGCGTCTTAACTCTTCGCTGTCAACAGAAACCAGGATTTTACTTACAAAGGATCTTTCTTCTCTAGGCACACACCAGGATGAAGCCGGAAAAACTTTAGTGGGAATTTGTACCTAAAAGTAAATATTGATAGTACATTTGGAGAACATCTTCAGTGTGCCAGGGACTGTGCTTGGAGTATCATTCTAGCCTCCAGCTTCAGAGCTCTAATTGCCTATAGTCTCTGCAGGTAGCAGGCTGTCAGGACTGAAAGCAGTTATTGTCTGTGACTCCATTCCAACATGGGCCTGGCTAGGGAGCTCTTTGTTTATGAAAAAGGAAATAAAAAAAGATCATAGACCTACAAGAAATTTAATTATAAGAATAAATAAGAAAAAAAAAATTAAAGATGTTGAGGGAATTTATAACAAAATATATATTATTCATAAAACAGATCAAAGATTTAAACTATATGATGTATGTTCTCAATAAATAGAAAAGAGACATTGCTTCTTTCAAATAAAAACTAGCTAATTAAAAATATGATGCAAATAAAAAACAAAACGAAAAATGAAAAACAAAACAAAAATACGATGCAGGACAATGAATAACATTGTATCTACGGTTAATATAAGTGAAAAACCTTCTGTGCCGGTTTGAAGCTATTATGTATCCCAGAAAAACCATGTTTAATCCTGATCCAATCTTGTGGGGGCAGCTGTTTCTTTTAATCCTAATTCAACATTGTAGGGCAAAAACTTTTGATTAGATTATCTCCTTGGAGATGTGACACACCCACCTGTAGGTGTCACCTTTTGATTAGATGGAGATATGGTTCCATCCATTCCAGGTGCATCTTGGTTAGTTTACTGAAGTCTTTAAAAGGGGAGACATTTTAGAGAAACCATAGAAACTACGGAGACACTCAGAGCCGATGTAGACTTTTGGAGATCGAGACCCTAATAGCCCGGGTGCTAAACCAGAAGTTAGAGAAATGGCCAGAACCTGAAGAGAAGAAATCTCTGCCCCGGTAGATGCTAAGCTAAGAGATGAAACCCAGAGTTTTGTCCTGGAGCAGCTAGGTTAATGTCCAGAGCAAATTCTTAGAGAGGAAACCACTGGCATCAGAAGCTGGAAGCAGCAGAACCAGAAACAAGGACCAGCAGATGCCAGCCAGGTGCCTTACTAGATCACCCTTCCTTGGGCTAATTTTTTCTTTCTCTGAATACCTTAGGACATATTTACCACCTTAGAACTGTAAACTTTTAATTTATTAAAGTGCTCTTTTAAAAGCTGCTCCATTTCTGGTATATTGCATCCCGGCAGTTTAACAAACTAATACACCTTCCATTACAGAAGATCAAATCAGTGCTACTGAGGACAGACAAGCCTTAGAAAAAACAAACAGAAAGAAGAAGAAATTAACAAGATTTTTTTTTTTTTAATCATAGACTTTATACTAGCTATGGATTACTGGATCATGGCGATCTAGTCTATAATATTGTTCTCCAGATGAAACTAAGAGGGAAAAGGAAAAAGAGTAAGAAGAGAAGGAAAAGGAGGAGAAAGCTATTCCTAATAAAAATAAAGCAAGTATGTGATTACCAAAATAGTCTATATTTACAGGGAACATGTAAATTAACATCAACACAAGAGCAAAATGAAGATAAGTATGGGCACTGTTGGTGAAAATACGAAGACAGCTCGAAGTCCACAAATGAGAGGCAACAGTTAAATATTTGATCAATAAATTCAGTAATGTGAAAGTAAACAGATAACTTAATGTTAAATGTGATAAAAAATAAAGCAAAAATGCAATATAAATATCATAAAGAGTACTATTTTATATTGCAAAAGAAAAATTCACCATAATTACAAATTTAAACAATTCGGATCAGAAAACATCAATAAAACATGCAAACTCAAAGCTTTTTAAAAATGTCAAGCAAAGGTGACGAAAACAAAATTGCATTAAAGAATATTTCTGAAATGTTTTCATTCATACAAACATATCTATATATAAATGCATCAGTGTAATCATGACATACCTATTGGGCAATCTTTTTCTTTTCCTTGTTATTTCCTTCTTTATAATATTCTTTTCCCTCTCCTCTTCCCACCAATTTTCCACTCCATTCCTCAGGTAGACCATGTTAAATCTGTGTGCCTCCATCTGTCTTCCTCTACTTGCTCATAACAAAATGTTCACATAAAAAAGTATTCTTTTTACTTTATGCCTGATATTCCATAGTAGGGATGTACCATAATATAGCCATTTATATACCTATTGAGGGTTATTTCTTTTTTTCTTTTTTGCCTCTGTGTACAGTGTTGCAATATGAAAACTTAAGACATCTATCTCTCTGACCTGGTTTTATTATTCCTAAGATTCTCAGGTGTGGGATTGATGAGTATATCTTTTCCAATGTTTAGTATACCTCTTTTGGATTGCTTTCCAAAAAGACTGTTTCAGTTTAGATAACCACAAGCCCATTTTCCCCACCTGCAATAAGTGTTATTGCTCTTTTGAAATTTTTCCCAGTCTGATGGTTGTAAAGTAATAACACATTTTTATTTTTATTTCCTTAACTACCACTGAGTTTGAGTTTTTGTTTTGTTTTATCTTATTTTGCTTTGCCATTTGAATTCACTCCTTTATGAGTGCTATCTTCATGTCATCTCTCATTATTCTTGACTATAACTAAGAATTAAGCTCTCATATACATCTTAACCCTTTGTTTTACTTCTGTATTGCGACTTTTCCCCTAAATTTGTGGTAAATCTATTGAGGCTTTTTAACCTGTGTATGAAAATATTTCCTTCTTTTTATGGTTATATATTACCTATGCTTTCTTTCTTAGTTTCTGGATTTGCAGGCAGTCTTTTTTTCTTAGAACTTTTCTCTAAATCTCAGATTGTCAGATCTCCTAGACCTTCTTGGAACAACTTAATTGCTTTATATTTCAAATTAATTAATTCATATTAACTTTTATTTTCTATCGAGTATTAAGATAGGTATTGTTTTACCTTCTTAAACAGGATTATCCATTTATACCAACATTATTTTCTACCACCTTCATCACATAAAAATATTTCATACGTATATAATACATACTGATAGATGTCACAACAAGGTTCAACAAACTTTTTTCTGTAAAGTGCTAGGTAGTACATATTTTAGGCTGTGTGCATTATATGCTTTTCACAATACTTAACTCTGCTGTTGTGGTATGAAAGCACCCATAGACAATATGTAAGCAAATGATCATGGCTATGTTCCAATAAACTTTATTTGTGGACACTAAATGTATATTTCCCGTAATTTTCATGTGACAGGTAATACTATTATTATTCTGATTTTTTTCAATCATTTAAAAAGGTGAAAACCATTCTTTGTTTGCAAGCCATATGCAAACAGGTGGAGGACAGAAATTAACCCACACTGTAGTTTGCCAACCTTTTGTATTATATTAATGTATTTTCCATTTCTTTGGCAATGCCATATTGATAGCTCAGAGTGGTTTTATGGTAAACCCTGATGTCAGATACAAACTGATATGGCTGTTTTTGTTTCCTACCTTTCTGAGTTACACTGGGAAATTTTGATAGTATTTTTCTATTTCAAAATGAAAAAAAAGTACATTAATTTAGGGAGAACTTGCTTTTTTTGGTATTGTGTTAACTTAACAAAGGGCATGGCGTTTAGCTCTATTCTTTAGCACTTAATTTTTATGCACAAAAAATAAGGTGGCTTAGTCCTTCTGTGTTTATTACCAAGTCTTTTATGGACAGTTTTCAAAATGCAATAGGAATATTTATTCTAGTCATATTTATCTAATTTCTATAATACAGAAAATTGTTGATTTTGTGTTACATATCCATAAATCTTCCCCAGTTGTAAGCTATGTAGTTTTTATAATATAAATGTAATACATACCAGAAAAAAATTTTCACCTTCCTTTCCAATTTTTATATTGATTACTTCATTTTCTTGTCATACTGAATTTACTAGAACTTCTGGGCCAATATTTAATAACATCATACTAGGCATATAACTCTTATTCCTGATTTTAATTGACCAGTGTTTCATTTATTACAATAAATATATGGATTTTTATCAATTCATTGCTATTATTTTATGCACTCTTCTTTTGTTCCAGTTCTATAGAGGTTTTATTAGAATGGATGTTGAATTTTGTTAAGTGCCTTTTCAGCATCTATTTGATTTACTTCCTCAAGTTGTTGATCTAATGGTTCATTTAAATAGATATTGATATGTCCTCAAGTGAAACTTGAAAAAAATACGTGAAACCAGAGAGATGGCCTGTAGAGATAGGTGAAGGGTGGAGAGAAAAGAGGCTGCACCTGCCCCAATAAATTTCTTTGAACTAGTTGGTGTCCCTACACCTTAAGTAGCTGTGGTTTAGCAAAAGATATGCTCATTCTCCCTTGCAGCAGGGAGAGTACCAACATTTGCCATCCTTTAAGCTGAACAAATGATGAAAGAGAAATCATGAATCTGGTAAATAGAGGAATGATGAGCTGCCCACAAGAGCATCATAATGCACTTGTGCAGACCCAATATACATTTTACTGTCTATGAACTTGCTGCCATAAGCCTCAGAAGCTGGACCAACATCCCAGTGGGCAAGCAAAGGAGACAAAATGCTGCAGTATAAATAAAGGTCCCTAAATACAAGGAGAAAAGTACTAAAGAATATTCAGGAGAGATTGCTTCTAGCAAAATAGAATTACTGGAAGAGTAGATCAGACAATAACTTGAAACAAACAAAAATTAACAGGAATAATTAAGGAATTGTTTTGAAAGATGCAAAATTACTTGTGGGAATATATAATCTGACTTCTCAAATAAGATATTCAGAAGATGAAGCAATGGATTTGTGGAAAAACAAGTAGCAGAAATGACTCAAGTAGGGAGAGAAATAGGAAAATAATAGAAATCATGAGAGGAAAAAAAAAAAAAAAAAGGAGACCTAGTAGATTCAGAAGACCCTACTGTATGAATAATAGAAGTACCAGAAAACAAGAAAAAAATTAGAGGCAAAAAACTTAGTTATATAATTGTTAGTAAGTAAAAATAATAAGCTAGCTCATTAAAACTAGATGTTGGGTTGGGGAAGAAATTAGAAGTCATTTAGAAGAGCAGGAATAAAGATTAGAAATGGGAAGATTAAAAGCCTCAATACTTAAGATAGTAAACTTTTAGCACAAACATAAATTTAAAAAGTAAGAGTACAAATGAAAAGGCCTTGACAATACAGAAATAACTCCCTTACAAACTGGGTAGAACAAGTCCAGGTTAAGATACCACTAAGAGACTCTGGAAAAGTATAATCCCTGTTTTCTTAGCCATACCAATTAAAAGTTCTCTAGTGAGGAGCAATTGGATATCGAATCGGATACCTTAAAAAAAATGTAGTTCTATTATTTTCTTAGATAAATAAATATATAGAAAATGTTACTGTGTTCTCATTTTAAACCAGAAAAAAATGACATTTTGGTTATTTCAGTTTTGATCTTGAACCTAGCTTCAATCCTGCATGTTTGGTTTTAAAATTTTCTTTGATTTGGGAACTCTGTACTTTTTGCATGAATTTTCTGTAAACAACTGCTTTAATTAAAAAACAAATAATAAACTTCTTTTACTCAGGATCCGGAACCCACAGGCAAAAGCTGCACAAGTCCTATGTCCAACATCAGGTGCCCAAACCCTAGCATGCCTGACAAGCTTAAGACCCCCATTTGTTTAAGAGCATAAATAAGATGATAACTATATGCATGAAATAAATATTGACAATAATATTTAAATGAACAAAAAACAGCACTTGGTAAAAATATGCAACACAAGTTAAGAAGAACACTATAATAAAATTCTAGATTATGAAGCACAACATTTTAAAAAATGGGATTCAGCCAAATACCGATTTGGAAGGAATTTTAAGCATTTATAGTATTAAATAAAAATGTAAATATACTTTAAATAATCACTATAGGTTTTTTCTTTAATAAGTAAAAAAGGGAACAAATTTTAAGAAACTTGAAATTAACATGTTAAGAAAGAAGAAATAAAGAAAAATTGGAAAAAATAAATTAGAATTCAGAGCAACAATAAAATTAAGCTTTTAAAAGGAAAAAAAACAAACTCTTGTAATTTAGTCTATTTTAAAAGTTTACACTATTAGAAATTGTCACAACTTTTTTATGTAAAAGCAAGTACTACATGTGATAATATACTAATTGGTATGTATTTCTCATTATTAAATGAAAACAAACTGAGGAAGAAATTAAATTTTAAAGCAATATTCCAATCAAAGCTTCTAACTCCTAATGATATATTGACAAATTATGCTAAATTTCTAATGAACAGTTACTGCATATGGTATATAAACTAGTCAGCACATTTAATAATGGATAAAAATAAATTAAATTAGGGTGATACTGAAACTTGACTAAATTAGTACATACATACCCACCCCCTCCCCCACTCCTTCCCCCCAAAAAGAAATAATGTCATTTTGGCAAAAGTGAAAAAAAAAGAAAGAAAAAATCATTTAACAGAAAATACAGTTCAATGGTATATAAAACAATGGGCTAGCTGGATCACACAGAGTTTATTCCAGACTAAGAATGCTGTTATTACAGTACATTTCAACAAAATGTTTTAATATTACTTATTATTAAACTGTTTCTAATAATAATAAACATTTACTGAGTGATTAATATATACCACAAAGTTTTGCTGAACATTTTCAATAACTTTAGCGACTCTTTAGAACTACCCTCTGAGGTAAATATTATGACTATACCCATTTTACAGAATAAGGAACTAACGCTTAGAGAGCAGATGCTATTCTTCCTTCACTCACCTGTAAATGACTACATCAGAGGCTAGCCTAGGCCTACTCCAAAGCCCACATTTACAAAGTGTGTGCCTCACAGAAATAAATAGCAGATCCAGTTACTTGTAAAGTATTTATCTGTAGTTGCATTTACTTGTACTTGCATTTCAAAAATTAAAAATAGCAACCCCCAGTATTTAAAATATCTATGTCTCCCTGAATACCACCCTCCCTTCTTTCCTTCTGTTCTCCCATTATATAGATGGGAAAACTGAAAATTTGGGGAATGGACATGAGTTAAACTGAAATTAGGGGAACTGAGAAGCATAGGGTATGACAGTAATGAAGTTTATCTTGGGATTGGGACCCAAGTCAAGTTATAAACCATTATATTTTATTGCCTCTGTCATAGACTGCTCTCTTAGGTAGCCTGTCTCTTATTCACTGCCTGCTGTAGCCCCCTCCATCGGTGTAGAGAACAGAGAATGTTTTCAAAGGCTGTGGAATTGTAACTCGTGTCTGAGTTTTGGCCGAGGCCTCAAGATAGTTGGTGTCAACCATACATTCAAAGTAAGCTACTAAACCACATAAAGGGATTACAAGAGAACATTTCAGATAAATGGTTTTGAAATCCCTCCCCCAACAACCTTCAGTTATGAGAGATTGTAAAATCAATGGAATTTAAAGTTTTCTTTGGAGAATTGGAATCTTCTTTTTCCTGCCCCAGCCCCTGCCAGCTTCATTGGGGAAGTAATAGTGTGTATTCAGCCTAGAGCCTCATGTGGACCATGTAGTCATTTGGGGAGCCTACCTGGGAAGGGCCGAGGAGTAACCCTACCCCAACAATTACAAGTGGAGGGTGAATACACCCCATGGACCAAATGTAGACCTTATAAGAAGAGACTCAGTTATAGTTTATTTGAATCCACCCACAAGGAATTCCTGCTAGGAATTCTAGAAAGAAAGTAGGGAGGTCTCTGGGTAAAGAAGAGGTATGATCCAAAGCAGCTCCCTGGGAGTGAAGCACTGCGGGTTTCAAGGGAACTGAAGCTGAAGTTCCCATCAAAGAATTTCCAAGGAGTCTGAGAAATTGCACAGAACAAAGACGAAAACAAAAAAAAGGCAGTTTGAAATGATCATAACTGTAAATGGCCAACCTCAGATTATATCATGTACAAGCAAATCAGACCTTTGTGCTAATTCTTCTCCTATCTTCCTCTTCAATCCTAGCGGAGACAGAGACAGTCGAAGAGTTAAGGGGGTGGAGGGCAGGAGGAGACTGCTAGGCAAGGAGTGAAAAAGGAGCCAGCCTCCCACACACCCCTTTCCTACTCTAGATCTCCTAAACTTGAAGTAGGTCTAGGCAGGAAATAAGGGAGGGAGACCCTTGAACTTCAAACGAAGGTTTTAAAACACTGAATTGACAGTAGATAATGGCAAACTCAGGCTTTTGTGTCTAGGTATTGAACAAAGGCCTTTTGATTTTTCTTGGTATATATAACTGAGAGTAAAAGGTTTGGGCATGCCTGAAATTTTATCCAGGGTCCTAGAAAGCATCAGTGGCTTAACCTGGCCAAGTTGTTTTCCCAGAGCTCCCCAAGTCATCTTGCAGAATGACCCCATGTGAGTGATTCTCAGAGTTTTAGGTCAAATTCTTTGTACTTTGTGCCATTAAAATGTTCTGGAAATCAAAAGTGTTCCAGAATATTATTGATAATTTATGTTAAAAGTAGCGTATAGGCTCTTTCATGTTGAAGATCATTATGCATTTAGTATTTCATTTGTTCTGCACAAACACTGAGAGAGTGACTGTAAAATGTATATTGATTTTGGTGAATTAGAAAACTGAGAAGGGAACTGGCTCTACCCTAAGTTAAGAAATTGCTAGTGTGGGGCAGGTGCACTACTACTCTACTAGTCTCCATGTGCTAGCACTCTACTAAGTCCTTTCCATGCTGTTTTTACCCATCTTTCCAATGAGCATCTTCCAGAAACCAGGTCTCTAGAATTCCACCCTCCACCTGGGGTTTTCTAATACTATTACATTTTTGTCCCCTTCTTTCTCCTGCTTCCCTCCATCCCTCCCTCCTGTTTGTCTTCCTTTCTCTCTTCCTTCCTTCTTTCCTTCCAAGTCAATTTTCAATTTCCTTTATTGTTTGAGTTTAGCTAGAACTGAGCACTTCAGTTCTCATCATAGCTGTGAAAAAACAACAAAAAACTAATTTGAATAATAATATCAAAACAATAATACTAGTTTAAATGAAAAAGTTGATAATAATAATGAGGAAATAGTTATTCAGTGCTATGTACATGTTCACATTTGAATGTAAGCTCTGTGAGAGCAGGGGCTTTGTTGTGTTCAGTCCTAAATATGTGATACCTAGGACAGTTCTTGGCACACGGTAGACACAATATAAAATATATATGAGCAAATGAATATCAGTTCTCTGCTGGGAGTTTTAGGCAGAGTATCTCATTTCATTCTTAAAACCTCTCTGCAAAAAACATTATTATTCCCATATTACAGATAAACTAGTTTCCATGACTTTGTCTAATATCTCTGTCCTCAGTGACTTGCCCAATATCACTGTCCTCATAAGAAACAGAAGTGGGATTCAACCCCTTGTCCATCTTAGTACACAAGCTTAATCACTAGACAAGTTTGTCACAAACAGTTTTAAAGCATGATATTAGCAAGTGGCTTTTATGCTTTAAATACTGCATCATATTACTGCCTTTGCTGTTGAACATCTTCTGTGATTTATATTAATCTGTTCCCTGTCCAAATGCTTTCTATCAGGCTAACTGTTATTTCACAGCAGCTAGCAGCCTCCTAGCCTTCCTTGTTCAAAGTAGTCTCTTACCAGGTACGCCAGTTTTAAAGGACAGAAAAGCCATGTCCTTTAATCCTGATTCAATATTGTAGGGTGGAAACCTTTGATTAGATTGTTTCCTTGGAGAGTTACCCACTCGATTGTGGATGTGGCCTTTTGATTAGATGGAGATGTGACTCCGCTCATTCAAGGTGGGTCTTGATTAGTTTATTGGAGTCCTTTAAAAGAGGAAACATTTTGGCATTGTATCAGAGCCAGCAGAGACACAGACATCTGAAGATGGTTGGAGTGCCAACAGAGAGAGCAGATGCCCGAACACAGACATTTAGAGAGCCCAGCAGACTTCATCATGTGCCTTCTCATGAGATGCTAAGTAAGCCAGACCCGAGAGTTGTGTCCTAGAGGAGCTAATGCCTCCAGACACTTAGAGAGGAAACCACTGTCATCAGAAGCTGTTAGCAACAGAACCAGGAACAAGAACCAGCAGGTGCCAGCCACGTGCCTTCCCATGTGACAGACATTGGCCTTCCTGGCGTCAAGGTATCTTTTTCTGGATGTCTTAATTTAAACATTTTTATGGCCTTAGAACTGTAAAATTTGTAACTTAATAGATTCCCTTTTTAAGTCATTCCATTTCTGGTATATTACATTCTGGCAGCATTTAACTAACTAATACACCAGGGTAACAGAAAAATAAATGGAAGTGAAAGCAGGACAGAAACCACATTTGTTACCAAGGTCTTTAATAGCATCTTGTGTCCTTGCTTATCTCTATGGTGCCTTCTGTGCTTCCTCAGATCTGGTGCATTTTCTGGCTTTGTTTTCCTGGGAAAACCTTTTTCCTGCAGCCATGGATTTCCTCTGGAAACAGACCATTTGCCTAGATCTGATTTAGCCTCCTCCTAGTTCTCCTTTGCATTCTCGGACTCAGAATTCCTGTAACTGTAACCTTTGCATTTGTGATCTCTCCACATCTTTCCTCCTTTTAACTTTCCTTCTGTCCATTCAACCTGCCCTTGCATGAACTTGCATGTGACGTCACATTTCCTGCTTCCGAAGACATTAACTTTTGTCATTAATGTTGCCACTGCTAAACATCTTCCACAATATTTCCCCTGTTGATGGAAGGATATTTTGGTAATGCCAGCTGGTGATTAAGATGCAAACCAGATCGCACAGCAAGGTGAATAGAAATGCTATATATTAAATATATTTCCACAGGGCTTCCAGTGGCCATGCACATTTTTCTCTGTGTCTCTGTTTCTATCACATTGTTTCTTGCCCCTTCCATCAGGGCTACAGTCTTTTTACTTTTCACCCTCAGTAATAGAATACTTCTCTGTAGTGAGTTTGCCCCTATAGATCCAAAGCTTGTGGATGTGCAGTCAAACGGAGGCCCACAGATTGTTGATAAACAAGCTTTGTATTAGGAAAATTACCTTGGAAATGTTCTCTTTTTCTAATGCTTTGATTGTTTGTTGTACATGACAAGCATTTGCACTGTGAGGCTGCAGAATCGTGAACAGATGGTGCCGTACCACTCTTGGTCATGAGGGAAAGTTTCCTAACAAAGGAGGTTTTATTCTCCCCTCTATTTCGCTTGCATATTGCAGTTTTTCCTTATTCTTCCCTTTTATTTTTTCTTGGACAGCGTATATTGCCTTGGCCGCAGCCTCATGGCATTTTGCTCATGAATCAGCATTAGATCAGAACTAATAATAAATCCCTTTTCATTCTCCCCACTGGACCGCATTAGGGTTATGGCTTTGGAAAGTAAGTCATACCAGCTGGGTTATCTCTGTTGTCTGTGCCTCTAGTGGCAAAGTGTCATCATGAGGATGCATTTATGAATCCCAGAATTGCTATCGTGATATTTTTCAACTCAGAGTGTGCCTTGTAGTACCATGAAGCAGGTGTATCACTCTGGATGGCAGTGATTACTGGAAAGGAAGCTTGAGCCACAACCTCTGTGTTGAATGAGCTAAAATAGAATTTGACCTTACAGAGCATGTTTCATATATAAAATGTCTCAAAGTGCTTTAAATATAATAGTTCAACCTTGATAGCCCAAGGACTATGAAGGTCAATAAAGTAGTTGCCCTACATTTAGAAATATATGGCATGTAATTGGTGATTTTAGAAAATATACTCATAGTATCATTTACTTTTAAAGGAAAGATTATCTTCTGAGTCCTTGTAGTTATCTATTTTCCAAGAAGAACTGAGGAAGTTATTATTTCCTAGCACAGTTTCTAGAAATTATTATATCCATATAGTAATGTGGTCAGCTGAACTCTAAAAAATTCATGTGAACTTCTACCCCAAGCAATGGGAGCCAGTATCCTTTGCCCTTTTTTAAGGATAACTGCATACAGATCTTACTGAAAAAGCTGATGTTGCTGGTTTTTTAACCTACGGTTAATTTGTTCACAACACAGAGGTAGTAGAAAAGACTCTGTGTGTTTTTAAATAATCCTAGTTAGTATAACTAGAAGAAAGAGAGTATGGTTATCATCTAGCCCATTGAGGCTCTTAGAAGTGAAGTGATATTGAAATCCAAATGTGTTATGACACAGACTGAAGTAAATGCAGTGCTCCATGTCTACTCCTCCAACGCCTCCAGCTTCAGCCTCTACCTATTAAGTCTCCTCTTCTTTCTGCTCCCTTTCTCTCCTCCCCTCTGTCTGCTACTTAGTGCTGTTCTCCAAAGGAAATCCAGTATAGCGAATAGACAGAAATGGTGCATCCCTAAACTGGAAAAATAACCTTTAGAATAACAATAATAATTGTTGTTTTCAGTTGCCGTGAGTACTAAGAATAAGTTCACTGAGAATTTGTTTTAAAGTTTTCACTTTCTTACTATTTTTATGTGTATCATATGAATGCGACTTTATATGGTATGCTAGATGCATTTATTATATGGCAGTCCCATAGTAGCATACAAGAGGAGTTGTGAAACCCTCCTATCATATTCTCAGTTAAATCAGTTCTTAGGTTTAGACAGTATTTGAGTAGTTGAGACATCATAAAAATGAATAAACATCGTGCCCCAATAGTTATCTTTTTAGACAGAGGAGATGGTACTGATAATCTAAAACAATGCATTGTAGGCAATTCATTTCTGTTTGACTTTGGAATGCCTGATAGAATGTTTTAACTGCAGATTTGCCTTTTTGATGATGTTTTCCTTAGACAAATAATGAAATTAGTTTGCATTAGGTGAGTAAACACTGAGTGACCACAGGGGCAGCCCTAGCTTGATATTACATCTTTGTTGCAGCTAAAACTAATAGGCATAAATGAAAGTGATACTACACAAATAAATGATGATTATATATTAAGAACATATTTAGGGAAAACATATTTTTACAATAGGGAGATAGAGGAAAAAGAGGGAGGAAGGCCAAAGAAAGTTGTTAGCATTTCCTTGATCATCTTGGAAAGACTTCATGGAGAGAGAAAAGAAGCAATCACTTTCATCTATTTGACTTCTCTTCCCTTCTGCCATTTGATAATGAAATTAAGGCCTGCACAAACATGACTTTTGATAAAGTTGGAACCAGAGGATTTAAGAATCTTTGTATTAGTAGGGTATGCTACTGTCAGCAGCCTGTGATGCCAGCTTTCATTCAGCAGTTGGATATCCTACAGCATTTCCTCCTTGGAGGAATGGCAGCCACTTCATAATTAAAATGCAGAAGCTGGGAGACTTAGAAAGCTTGCTGGAGTAGGCTAGGAGAGCTGAAGAAAGGCAGATAGGGAGCTAGAAGAAATTTTATCAGAAGAATTAAAAATGGGAATATGACAGAATGCCAACTCAGTTTTTCCTCCTGTGTAACAGAGGGTGTCTGAGTTTGCAAAATGAAAAGATCGGATAAGATATCCTGGAATTTCTCATTTCCAGTCCTATGCATGAATTGAGCTATTTACTCATTTATAATGGTTTCTGTAACTGCCTTTCCTCCTCTATTTCCTGTAAAATTGAGCTACAAACACCTGTCTTACCAATTAAATTAAAAAAAAAAAAAAAAAAAAAAACTTAATGAATGCCTCTACCATCCTCCCAAGGTCCCAAGCCAGACATCTAGAAAATCATTAAGTACTTCAAATTCCTCCCTAAATGCTTCTCCAGTTTTCAGTTGACTTAGCCTCCAAGATGTGAGGTATCTAAGATCAATGGGAAACTTTTATAATAGAGAGGCAAATTCTTTTTAAATGGATTAGAATTCACACATGTGCACACACTCACTCACGCACACACATAGCACCGCCTATTTATTTTTTGGTCATATTCCTGTTCTCCCATTTTTTTCCATTAGTTAAGATTTTCTTAAGTGAGTTCTGCCAAATTGAAGTTTTCCTAGAGTGACCATAAGAATTTTCTCAATATTTATGGAAGCTATTCAACACAGAAAATTCTTATCATATTTCATACCCACTAACCATGGATTATATGAAATTTTATCCCATTAAATTTCCTTTCTGGAAAATGAACATCTTGATGAAAGAAGCTGATTCTGGCAAAATTCATACATGCACAGCAGAACTGATGCAACCGAAAGAATCAGTACATCCCACTCAATATGCCTCCTTGGCAGAAATTATAAGCTATTTCCATTTCACAGCCAAAATAGGTCTTACTCCGCCAACTGGGACAGGCCATAAAGTAATGGGAAGAGAATTGGGAAAGAAGACAAGAAAATTGGGTTCTAATCCAGCCCTGCTGTCTAGCTTGGTAATTTCTGAGGAAGTTCCTGAATCTCATTTAGTTTCAGTTTCCTCATCTATAAAATAGAGCTGAAAATACCATCCTTACCTATTCCACATAATACATGTGAAGTAGTTTGTTTACAGGGAAATGTTACATAATTTCCTGCAATTATTGTTATTAATATAAATAATAAATTTATGTTTGTCATGGCATTGAAATACACTGAATTAAATATTATTTTTCTCTATTCAGTACACTATGAATCTAATAAATATGGAGAGGAAGTACTTCAGGTGAGTGTCCTTGATGCTTAACAAAATGGAGAAAAAATGAGACAGAATAGATTAGTTTTAAAATACTATATGCTGACACAGAGACCAGATTCAAAATCTATTTTCTTCTTTTTGGCTGAAAATGCTTTACCTGCCAAAATTTGTTTTGGCCAACATTTCAAAGCTTCCTAAAATAGTAAATTACTACAGAAAAAATAATTAGGCTACAAGGAAAATAAGTAGGAAAATAAGTAGGAGGGATCCCTACTTACTTATCTTACTCCAAGATCCCTTGTTTTTTTCCAGTGTTTAAAAGATGAGGAAAGGATGGTACAAAGAGTATTGTTGAAGGAACTACAGTATAATCTTAAATTTAATATTGATCCTTGGGTCTCCAATAAAACAAGTAAAAGTGCTTACACATATACTATGTGAAAGTTACTCTGCTAAACTGTGCTAAATGCTAAATGCATTTAAATGCTTACAACTGTGATAAGAAGAGAAAAACAAATGTACTTAAAATGTTCATTAGCAATGGAAGGTGACTGAATAAGGAAATAGAAGTGAAAAATCTTATCTCTGGCATAAATTCTGAGAAAATTTGTGTCAAAACTTCTGTACAAGCTGTATGAGCTTGGAGCAGTCCCACCACTTCCTTCCAACGTAACTTGTTTCATCCAATTAATTATATGATTCTATGATTCCAATTGATAAAACTCCATAAAACACTACTATCATAAATGATAATGATAGCGATGTTCATTGTTGGAAAAGTTTGTGGTGGAGTTAGGAAAGAGTTTACAGAAGAAATGATGTCTAATCTGTTCCTTAAAAGATGCACAGGATTCATTAGACAGAGAGGAGTTGGGAAACACTCTGGAGAAAAGAAATATTGTAAAAAAAATGATACTCTTGGAGATGTAAGAAGTTATAATATAGAAACAAGAAGTCTCGTAACCAGTGAAGATGCTGCATGAAAAAGGATAGTGAGGAATAGATTATAGGAAGATGGCAGAGTAGGAAGCTCCTGGAATCAGTTCCTCAATTATCCCCATTGTCCCCATCTCCTCCTCTATTTTGCTGCAATGTTTCACAACCTGGAGAAAATGTTAAGTCTAATGAAAATGCCCACCCAGACCTTAAACCCAGATACCTGGAACAAGTAGCCCCAAATACTAATCAAGAAAGGAATTTTCTGTGGCAGGGCACACTCGAAAAGATATATACCACACTCAAAAAGCCTAAATTTACCTCCCTTCTCAGGTGCAAAGGGATTGGCAGGGTAAGGAGCTGTCATCTCAAACCACGACCTGAGCATTTTGACCACATCAGGACATTGGCCATAATAAAATTTCTTCTTCTATGTATTAATTTGCAAGCTGTTGGAATGTGATATTCTAGAAATGTAATGGCTTTTTAAGTGAGAATTTAATGTTACAAGTTTACATTTCTAAGGAAGTGAAAGTGTCCAAATTAAAGCACCAACAATAGGTTACCTTCACTCAGAAAGGTCAATGGGAACAGCTCTGTCAACTGGGAAGTCACATGGCTGGCATCTGCTGGTCCCTTGCTCTTGGGCTCCATTGCTTTCAGCCTCTGTTCCTGTGGGGGTTCCTCACTTTGCTTCTCCAGGGCTGGCTTTCATCTCTTGGCTTCCTTTGGCTCTCTCCAGTTTTGGTCTTGTTTATCTCGTGGCAATGTCTGCTGGGCTCCAAGCTTTACCAATTTCTGTGTCTCTGTTCTCTGTAGCAACTGTTCTCCAAACATCTACATCTGCTCCCTCTGTCAGCTCTGAGGCTTCTGTTCTTTCTGTCTCTCTCCAAATCATTTCCTTTTTTAAAGGATTCCAATAAACTAATCAAGACCACCTGGAATGGGTGGAATCACATCTCAAATCAGAAGTCACACCCACAATAGGGTGTGCCTCATCTCCATGGAGATAATCTAATCAAAATATTCCAACCCACAGTATTGAATCAAGATTAAAAGAAATGACTGCTCCCACAAGATTTTAGGGTCAGAAATAAAACATGGTTTTTCCTGGGGTACATGATACTTTCAAACTAGCACACCCTGCTCTTTTGGACTATTTTGTTGTGTAACTCATAAAGCAGTCATAGCATACCATGTAGCAAATTGTTCCACATAGCACAAGAGACGTGGTCTGAAAACACAGGGAGGAACTGAACTTTGAATTCACCTTGGGCAGAAATTCCAGTTAGGAGGGCTGACACTCAAAAATATCTCCATCATATCCTTGCCATATAAGAAACTCCAGGAAAAGGCAGCTCAGGGAATAAATCACAGAGTTAATATTATAAAATACTAAAATACACAGTGTATGCAAAATATTACAAAAGAAAAAAAAGCAACAGTAAATGATGGCCAGCTTATCCAAAGGAAGAAGATAAAAATCCAGAAAACATCAATGAAGAAGTCCACACTGTGGACATACTAGACAAAGACCTAAAAGAAAATATTTCTACATGCTCAATAAAGGTGAGAGAACACAGAGAAAGAACTAAAGGATATCAGAAAAGCAATGAATGAACAATATAAGAATCTATATGAAGAAACAGAAATTATATAAGGGAAACAAACAAAACTACTGGAGTTGAAGCCCACGATAATGAAATGACATATTTGCAGGAGGGTTTCAATAACAAATTGGAGCTAGTAGAAGAAATAATCAGTGAACTTGAAGACAAGGTAATTGAAATGAGTGAGCAGAAAGAAAAAATAATTATGAAAAGCAGCAATAGCCTAAGAGAACTCTGGGACAACATCAAGCAAACCAATATATGCATTATGGGTTTCTCAAAGAGAGAAGGAAAAGGGGCAGAAAGAATATTCAAAGAAATAGTGATAGAAAACTTCCAAAACTTATCAAAAGACATGGATATGCACATTTAAGAAGGGTAGAGAACACCAAACATGAAAAACTTAAAGAAAAATATGCCCCATCACACCCTGACCAAACTTTCAAATGCATAGGACAAGGAGAGCACTCTGAAAGCTGCAAGAGAAAAGCACATGCTATGTACCAGTGAGTCCCAGTTCGATTAAGAGCTGATTTCTCAAAAGAAATAATGGAGGCAGGAAGGCAGGGGGTTGAACTGTTTAAAGTGCTGAAAGAAGACAATTGCCATCCAAAAATTTTATATTCAGTAGGACTTTCAAAATGAGGAATAGATTAAGACATCCCCAGATAAACAAAAACTGAGGGAGTTTATCATTAATAGACCAGCCCTACAAGCAATGCTGAAGGGAATTTTTCACTCTGAAAGGAAAGGACACTGGACAGTGGTTCAGAGTGGCATATAGAAATAAAGACCTCTGGTAGAGGTAACCATTTGAGTAATTGTAAATCCAGCACTAGTATATTGTTTTTTTGTTTTCTTTGTTTTTTTTTTTTTTTTATCCAAATATGCATCCACTTCTTAATTTCTTCAGGTAAGAAAATGCAAATGCATGAAGAATAATGAAAAATCCGTGGTTTTAGACATACAAGGTACAAATATATAATTTGTAACAAATATAAAAAATGGTGGAAAGATGAAGGGGTATAATAATAAGGGTAATAGCATGTGTATGCTATTCAAGTCAAGCTATTTGTATCAAATCTATCAAACTGTTATATATTTGATTGCTGTATATTTAGGTTGTTAAATTTTAACACCATGATAAAGAAAATACATGAAAAATCTATACAGATAGAAATGAGAAGGGGCTCAAAATGGTGTAATGCAAAGAATCAAATAAATATGAAAGTCAACATTAATGGAAAAATTGAGGACGAAAAAGGTGTAAACGTACAAAGATTGAAGAGCCAAATGGTAGAAGTTCCTGCATTATCACTAGTATATTTAAATGTAAATGGATTAAGCTCTCCAGTCAAAGGCAGGGATTGACAGAATGAATAAAAAAGTGTGACCCAACCAAATGCTGTTTACAAGAGACTCACCTTAAATTCAAAGATGGGTTGAACGTAAAAGGATGGGGAAAAATATACCATGCAGCTATTAACCAAAAGAAAGCTGGAGTAGCTACAATAATATGAGATAAAATAGACTTTATATGTTTAAAAGGGAAATAGACTGCATCAAAGAACATTATTGTGAAAGTAAAATGACAGCCTACATGAAGGGAGAAAATATTTTGAAACCACATATCCAATAAAGGTTTAATACCAGAATATATAAAGAAATTCTTCAACTCAACAACAAAAAGACAAACAACCCAATTAAAAGATAGTCAAAAGGCTTGATTAGATATTTCTCAAAAAAAAACAAGATAAGCAAATAACGAAAAAGCACATAAAAAGATACTTAATATCGTTAGCCACTAGGAAAATGCAAATAAAATCCACAATGAGATGCCACTCCACACCCACCAAAATTGCTGCTGCCAAAAAAAATTTATGAGTGTTGGAGAGAATGTGGAGAAATGGGAACAGCCACTGTGGAAGATAGTTTGGCAAGTTCCTCAGAAAGTTAAGTATAGAATTATGCTATAACCTAACAATGCCACTTCTAGGTATATATCCAAATAATTGAAAGCAGGGATTCAGACAAATATTTGCACACCAATGCTCCTAGAAGCATTAATCAAAATTGCCAAAAGATAGAAGCAACTCAAGTGTCTATCAACTGATAAATGTTCAAACAAAATGTGATTATGTACATACAATGGAATATTATTCTGTTGTAAAACGGAATGAAGTCTTGATACATGCCACAACATAGATGAACCTTGAAGACAGGTTCACCTGTCTTAACACGTTGAGTTAAATAAGCCAGACGCAAAAGGACAAATATTGAATGATCTCACTGATAAATAGTTTGACCATGCAAACTCAAAGAGTCAAGAACCTAGAATATAAGGTTACCAGGAGGCAGGGAAGGGTTACGGAATAGGGAGTTAAGGCCTAAAATGTACATTTGTTCCCATGTTGGGCAATGGAAATTGGCATTGGATGGTGGTAATGGTAGCACAACCCTGAGCATAATTAATAACACTTAGTTATAAATTTGAACGTGTTTGAAAGGGAAATTGAGTTTGCAGATATGTTACTAGAATAAAAATTTCAAAAATAAATCCAAGGAACTGCTCTACACAGTGAACCCAATGTTAAACCATGGAATATAGTTAATGGTACAATTATAAAATGTACTTTCATCAATTGTAACAAATGTACCATACCAATACAAGTGCTAATAAACAGGGAGTTAGAATCGTATTGTATGCATGATTGTTCTCTAAACTCACAAGGTCTATAATAATATATTTACATATTATTTTTATATAACTGGTTATATATATTAATTATTTGTATAAAATCACAAGGAAGTTTGAGTATTAAATTGGGACAAGAAACCAAAGGTTTTGCACAGGCCGCTCAGGGGTCTGGACTTCTGTTGCACACGATGGCATTTTCTGATTCTAATACCTCCCAAATCGAGTTCTTCCTTTGCCCAACTTCAACAAACATGTCTATCCTGATTGCTCCCAATCCTTGTCTTCTACATAGACTATTTTCTGCTGTGTAAAATCCAAGATCTAGATAAAAGGAGTAGCAATAGGAGGATGTACATAAAACATATAATACATATGCACTATCAGTAAACTCTGGTTACTGATAAAATGTAGATGGCTGCCTAATAAGAAAACTGACTACTGTATGATGTGAAACCTGTGCACTGGGGGTTAAATATTTAGCTTACAGTTATCAAAAAATGTACATTTTGGGGAAAAGGAAGTATCCTGTCCTCATTTCTAGCATAGCCATCCTTGAGCAGTGGGGTCTTGCAAAAGTGAATTTTATTGTACATAAATTTAAAATTAACAATACACAGTATATTATTTTTAATAATGGAAGCACATGTTGGTTTGAGGCTGTTGTGTATCCCAGAAAAGCCATGTTCTTCTTTGAATCCAGTCTTGGGGGGTCAGACCTATTGTGGGGTGGGATTGTTTTGATTAAGTTGTTTCCATGGTGATGTGACCCATCCAGTTGTGGGTGGGACCTTTTGATTAGGTGGTTTCCATGGAGGTGTGTCCTATCTATGGTCATGTTGTTGCTTCTCCTGTCCTCTCTGGACAAGTAATTATAATGCCTGGATCTAAATCTGCGTTCTTCACTCTGACCACTGTGTTCCCTCCTTCTTATTTTTGTCAAGTTTATTTGCCTCTACCATTTTTTTTTGTATTAAACAATATAAAAAAATATGTTAAAATCAATCATTAATAAGATAATATTTTCAACTTCCCGTTTTCTTTTTTAGTGTATATACGTTCTCTGTCATTCCTCATCAGTCACTAAATCCATCTTGTGGTCTGCTAGATATAACTTAATGTACAGTAAATCCTTTCCTGTGTGACCTCAAATTTCA
Organism: Tamandua tetradactyla; assembly: GCF_023851605.1. Taxonomy (NCBI): domain Eukaryota; kingdom Metazoa; phylum Chordata; class Mammalia; order Pilosa; family Myrmecophagidae; genus Tamandua; species Tamandua tetradactyla. The sequence continues at coordinate 42,799,590 of NC_135344.1, forward strand.
TTGCACAATAGCCAGGTCATGCTTTCTACCAGTTACATTTCTATTGTGTAGGGTCTGTAGCTATGAAAGTTAATATTTTGATAGAAGTAGAAAATATCCATGCCCATGAATGTCAGGTTACTTCTTCACTTCACTGAATTGGCAGGTTTGGTATTTGCCCAGGTGTGAATTATTAGATTCACTGGTTAATCAATTCATAGAGAGATTATATTCATAGAGTGCCTACCATACGGCACTGAGAACCACAATGACTTTGACTCTTGAAATAACTTTCAAATAGACCCTAGAGTTTCATAAAGAATCTCCTTTACTCAGTTTAGGTTTCAGAGGCTCATTGTATAATAGTGAAGATTAATGTCTCTGTTTTCCAATATATCTGTTTCTAATATGTATATGTTAGCTTTTTTGTTTTGTATTTCAATAATCATAACTCTATACCTGATTGGAAAAGTAAGATATTAATTCTTGAATAGAACAATTGAAATAACCACTTTTACTTATGTTACTATGCATTATGACTTTATTACAAATATATATACTTGTTCTATAAAACAATTTATTCATATTTTTAACTCAATCTATTGTAACCATTTTTCATGTATTATTGAAAAAATGATAATAATAATAAATGATTTCTGGTTCTTGCAAGATGGCATACACAAATAAATTGAAAATTTCCTCTACAAATATCTAGAATCCTCATTAATTTTAATAACAAAAACAAAAAGGAAAATGCATTGGAGATTGTGTGGAGAAAAAAGAATTTCCCAGATGCCAGAATGAAAGACAGTAATATCCTAAGATAATTTTTTAGTTGAACTGAGATGGCATTTATGGACTTAGGTATTGATATTCATGGTTATTTAATCCAGAGCCTTAGACCTATAGAAAGCAAGAACATAGAACTGTGTATTCTGGATGTAACCAGGGAGGAAAATAAAAAACAAAACCACTGTCCATTGCTGTGGAAGATCACTAGGAAACCTGTCTCTGGCTGGTTTAATCTTTCTCCTGAGAAATCAAAACTTTGTACCTCTCTCTGAGACAAGAATGTAATATGGAGCCTAGCAGGAAATAACCCAAGTTTTCTGGCATAAAAAAAAAAAGAGAAATCTGTGGAGACTCAGATTCAAACCTCAGAAAATTCTGCATTCTCACTGCAGAAGGGCTTAAATATTCACACTTACTCATACACAAGAGAATAGCCTCCATAAACAATGGTCAATAGGCCCAACAAACAGAAATGCTAGTGCATCAAGACTGAATATAATAACGAAACTGAAAAGATAGATAAGTATGCTCAAAATGATTAAGATATAAATTAAAACCAGTAATTGATATACCAATAACAGATTTGGGGGGGGAAACCCAGTGGACCTATTAAAAAGCGAATTAGCTGAAAAAAATAAACAAACAGAAAGATATATACAAAAATTGCTAAAATTCAGCACAGAGCAAAATCAAGATGGGCAATTTGAAAGATATGTTAAAGGATAAAGGGGTTAGAAAAAGATGATGTTATATAATTTCAGAAGAGTTTTCTGATAAATGGAATGGAGAAAAACTAGGGAGGTAGTTAGGAAAAAATGCTTAAGAATTTTCCAGAATTGGAGAAAGACAGGAATACAAACTATGATTATTTACAAAAAGTCAACAGTTACACTGATAGCTGACTTACCAATAGTGTCATCAGAGACCAGAAGACAATGGAGTTATAGACATCTAAATTACTTTCAAGAATGAAAGCAGAATAATGACTTTTTTTTATAATGAAAATCATTTAATAATCTTACTTCACAGTAAACATGCTTATATAAATCCCGGTAGTATTTCCCACTGAAATATGCTGTTCAGATTATCTGAATAGTTAATAATAGAATATTAGTATTGCATTTTATTTTTATATCATTGAAAACACAAATAATAAATTTTATTCTTGTTTAAAACTTGAGTCCAGTAATCTGTTGAAAGTAAATACTTATAGAAGTTACTGAGTTCAAAAGAGGTTACACGAATTATACATTATAATATTCTAATCTATTAAAATATATTAAAAAAATAAAATAAACATGCTCACATATGAATGAATGAATAAACTTCCTATTAATAGTTACAAATAACATTTGTAAAAGGTACCACAGAGACGTAATTTCTCTATTAGTAGTGTGCTGGTTTGAAATTGTTATTCACCCCAGAAAAGCCATGTTGTTTTAATCCATTCTTGTTGGGGCAAACCTGTTGTTAGGTGGAAACTTTTTATTAGTTTGTTTCCATGGAGATGTGACCCTTTACTGGAGTTCTTTAGGAGAACTTATATAGAGAGAGAGCTCAGAAAGAAAATGCCATAGGAGAAGCAGAAGGAACCTCAGGAGCTGAGACAGCCATTTTGAAACCTACCCAGAAGAGAAGGTTCATTAGGTATCACCATGTGCCTTCTCATGTGACAGAGAAACCCTGGAAGCCACCAGCCTATCTTCAGTGAAGTTATCCTCTTGTTGATGCTGTAGTTTGAACATTTTTATGGCCATAGAACTGTAAATTTGTAACTTAAAAAAAAAATCTCCTATGAAAAAGCCAACCCATTTTTAGTATATTGCATTCTGACAGCTTTAGCAAACCAAAACAACAGTTTTTACTGGATGACTTAACGCTGGTGTATTCATTGCCTAGAGTGACCTTGTAAAAAATATGCAAAAAGAACTTTTACACTTTCATTCAGATAGAATAAAGGTGGAAGGTGGTCGACTGGTGTCTTGAAACAATTTAAATTCATTCTGCCCTCATTCTCACTACTGCTACCTATGTGAGTGAATCATTGGAACTAGATTTATAGAGCGATGGTCAGAGTATTCAGAGTAGTTTTGAAATCCTGAAATGGTCAGCCTCGCTGAAGTTATTAGCCAAAAAATGTTGAATCCCTAAGACAACTTGTACCAAAGTTGTCATTGAGTCTGGAGTTACCTGTCTCTTCACCAATGTGTCTACTTTTTGTGTCCTGGATGATCAGACTTTCAAATTTATCAACATATTGACTGTATGATTTTATTTCTTTTACAACAAGTTATTGACCTGAATAAAATTCTACTACTTTGGCTGAGAAGAGGACAAAATCTGGCCATGATATGATGGGGGGTGGGAGAGGTACAGCATTTCTACTGTCTCCTTCTGTCACTTAGCACTAAATGGTTCCATACACCTATGTTCTGCTTAGTTTCTCACACTGCAGCCCGATGCATGCTGTTTCTTACTTAAGGGAAAAGCTCATGGATAAGCAACAGGAAGATCTGTTCTTTTTATCTGAATCACATCAAGTGAAAGGATTTTAAAGAAAAAAAAAAAAGCCTCGTAAAAAGTAGGAGATTTTTACCAAAAGGGAAGACTGATATTTCACTTCTACTTGTGTGATTACTGAGCTACTGAATCCTCAGATGCTGATGTTCCAATGTGATCTCTTTCCTTAGTGAGAGAGTTCTCATGGCATCCTGTTCTGTAACACCTGGGGGAGACAATTAGAAAGCCTGGGTCGTAATGCTCACCTGAAGCTGTCTTTCACAGCAAGTCAAATAGAAATGCTTGCAATGGAAGGTGGCTGAACTTCTGTTGATGATGGTATTGACACTCATGTGCAGTGGGCCAAGTGAGCATCATGCAGTAGCCGTAGTTGAGTGTAGGATTTGGATTGTTGTATGGACAGTATCAGAAGAATGCTGTAAGCACCCCGTGAAGAAAAGATACCAAACCAGCATTTGGATATATACCAAGAAAGAAGTATTGGCAAGCAAATTATAGATACAAGGAATACCAATGAAATAAATGCATATTTTTGTCCCATTACCGCTCCACTCCCCTCTCCATCCCAAGTGGAAGAAGCTGAGATGGCAATAATTATACAGTGGGAGGTCGATTTGAGAGAATTGTAAAGACGTATCTTCTCTTTCTTGTGACTTAATTATACCGTGGATTTTTGCCTAGATCAAAATTGTATTTTTTATAAAATAAACTTAAGTGACAATATTAAGTGACTTTTTCTGCTGTTTATAACATGGCACCTTTATTTCAGCTTTGTCTGATATAATAACATGATGTCCATTTTTAAGTTGACCTTGATTACTTTACTTTCCTTTTTAAATAATGTTTGCTGTGGAATATCTTATATACAATAAATTGCATCCATTTAAAGTGTGCAGGTTGATAAGTTTTGAAAATTGTTTGTACCATGACATATTCACCATAATCAAAATACAGATTAATGATTTAACATTAATCCATCACTCTCTTAACCCCCAGACCCAGGAAATTTCCTAACTGATTTTTGTAACTGTATATTATTTGTGATTTTCTTGCCTTTATATGAATAGAATCATACAACATACACTCTCATATCTGGCTTCTTTCATTCAGTAGAATGGTTTTGCGATCTGTCATATTATTCATGTTTCATAGTTCATTCCTTTTTTAAGTAGTAGTATTTTATAGGGATAGATCAAAATTTGTCCATTAAATTGTTGATGGACATTTGGTTTGATTACTGTTTTTGATTACTGTAGATGAACTTATTATATATAGCCTGCTGTATACAAGTCATTGTTGGAGATTTGTTTTCATTTATCTATGTTAAAGTCATATGAGTGGCCTGGCTGATTGTAAGATGAGTGCACATTTCACTTTATAAAAGAAACTGTCAAGCAATTTCCAAAATGTTATAATTTTTTATTTACATTCTGAAGAACAATGTTTCAGATTTCCAATTGCTCCATACCCTCATGAACAGTTGATATTTTGGGATTTCTGAGTCCTTAGTTGGATATATATATTGCAAATATTTTTTCTTGCTCTAGGTATGTGTGTAATTAATGGAATGTTTCAAGGAACAGACATCTTTCTATTTTCTAAATTTAATGTATCTTTTATTTTCTTTTGTGGTTTTATCATCTATAAATCTTTGTCTAACTTAAAATCTTAAAGATTTTCTCCTCTGTGTTCTTATAAACATTTTTAAAATTTCCATTTAATTCACATTCCATTTCTACTTATTTTTTGTGTGCAGTATGAGGTAAAAGTCATATTTTAAACATCAAAACAAGTTTTTCCAACACCATATGCTAAAAAAGAGTATCATTTTCTGATTGAATTATCTTGGCATCTTTTAAGAAATTCAATTGGCCATATATGTGTGGTCTATTTCTGGACTGGACTGTTCTTACAACATCACCACACTCTGAAATATCTGTAATTTCATGGTCTGTAGTTTCAGAGAAGAGGTCTTGTGTGAGTTTTGTAAAATGTATTCCTAAAGTTTTTATTTTTGATTTGTTTAATTGTTTTTGGTGCCATCATAAGTGAGAAATTTTACAATTTTTTTCAAGTTTTCTAATGATGAAATAAGAATACAGTTGATCTGAACATACCAGCCTTGTATCATATGGATTTTCTAAATTCACTTATTAACTTTAGTAAATTTTTATAGATTTATTAAAATATTTTGTGTGAATAATAATGTCACCCACATCTTTTTTCCACTCTCCTTTATTTTTTTAAATTGTGTTTTTTGCATTATTGCAATTGCTAGGTCCTCTCATGCAATGTTGAATAGAAATGGTAAGTGTGGAAATCCTTACTTTGTTTCAGAAAAGTGTTCGGTAATTCACCATTAAGTATTACATTGGCTATAACTTTTTGTTTGTTTTGTGTTTTATTTTGGTTTTTGTAGATGCCCTGCATCAATTTGCTGAGAACTTTTTTAATGAACGGCTACTGTTTTAGTTTGTTAAATGATGCCAGAATGCAATATACCAGAAATGGAATGGCTTTTCGAAAAGGGATTTCATTAAGTTACAAGTTTGCAGTTCTAAGGCCATAAAAATGTCCAAACTGAGGCACCCAGAGAAAGACTCCTTGGCTCAAGAAAGGCTGATGTCTGTCACATGGAAAGGCACATAGTGTGCATCTGCTAGTCCTTGTTCACAGTTCTGTTGCTTCCATCTTCTGATGCCAGTGGTTTCCTTTCTAAATGTCTGTGGGCCTTTACTTAGCTCCTCTGGGACACTGGCTTGTTTAGCATCTCATGGTAAGGCACATGCAATGTCTGCTGGGTTCTGCATCTCCGAACATTCGTATCTAGGCATCTGCTCTCTGTGTTGACCTCTCCAGATGTCTGCATCTCTGTCAGCTCTGAAGCAACTGTTCTCCAATCATCTCCAAATATCTGTGTCTCTGAAGCAACTGTGCTTTCTCCAAAATTTCCTTTTAAAGAACTTCAGTAAATTAATCAAGACCTACCTTGAATGGGTGGAATCCATCTAATCAAAAGGTCACACCCACATTAAATGTGTCACATTTCCAAGGAAACAATCCAGTCAAAGTTTCTGCCCCACAACGTTGAATCAGGATTAAAAAAAAACATAGCTGTCCACACAAATTGAATCAGGAAAAAGGACATGGCTTTTCTGGGGTACATAACAGCTACAAACCAGCACAGGTACTAAATTTCATTGTTTGTTTTCTATTTCTACTGAAATTACCATATTTTTCCCTTTCTCCTATTAACATAGTGAATCACACTGAATGATTTTGAAAGTTAACACTACTTTTCATTCCTGATTAAGATATATTATCCTTTTGATCTATTTTGGATTCAGCTTCCTTAAATACTATTAAACATATTTGTATCTTTGTTTTTTAGTAATACTGATTTTTAAAAATATATATTTGTTAGATTTTACATCAGCGTTATATTGACCACATAAAACAAGTTGGAATTATTTTCTTTTTCTGAAGGACATTGTGTATAACTGGTATTATTTCTTCTTGAAATATTTGATATAATTCTCTGGCAAAATTATCTGGGCCTGGAAATTATTTAATAAGAAGGCTTTGATAATTAATTTATATACTTTAATAAATGCATGGCTTTTTAGATTTATGTCTTACTTTATCTTGATTCTGTAAAGTGTATTTTTAAAGAAAATTGCCCATTTTCTCTATGTTGAAATTAATGTCTTCATCAGTAGGAGGCACTTTATTTTATTCCTGATATTGATGATTTATGTTCTCTCTTTTTTTACTCACATTTAGAGTTGCTAGAGTTTAAGTAGTTCATTGCTTTGATAATCTTCTCTTTTGGAAATCTGTTCTCAGTTTCACTGATTTAAGCTCTTATCTTCATTTTCTTCTTTTTTATTTTCCTCGGATTTATTTGGTTCTTCTTCCTCTAGTTTTTGGAGTTGGAATGATAAGTAATTGATTTTAGACCTTTCTTTGTATCTATAAATATTTAAAGCTGCATGTTTTCTCTAAATACTGATTTAAATTTGTGGAGATTCACAAATGTATGCATATTTTATTTCATTTGAAATATGTTCTAATTCCTTTGTGATTTCTTCTTTGACTCATTTCTTAAAATAATTTTTTGCTTAATTTTTCAAATATTGGAGTTTTCTTATATTTCATAATATAATTGAATTCTCAGTTAATTCCATTGTGATTGGAAAAATATCCTCTGTGTTATCAACATTTTGTGAGGCACAATTAATAAGGTGCTTAATAATCATATTTAACCAGTCTATATATTTATTGGTATTTATTTAGCTGTTCTTTCAGTTGCTGAGAGAGAGGTGTCAAAATGTCCTTCTCTGATTGGGAAATTTTAAGATTCTACTTTCTGTCAATTTTTGCTTCATGTATGTTTTAACTCTTATTGTACATATGCCTATTGTGCATTGTTCATTTATCAATTAGAAAGGTATCTATGTCTGGCAAAATTTTACTTGGAATCCATTATGTCTGATTTGGTGTAGGCACTCCAACTGTTTTTATAGTCTGCTTCCTGTTTGTATGCATGTACATTTTTTCATCATTTACTTATGTTTAAAGTATTTGTCTAATAGAGTGCATACAATTATGTCTTACTATCATATCCATTCTTATAATCTGTTTTCTTAATAGACGTGATCAGTACATGAATGTTTAATGCAAGTAATCACAGGGATGGCTTTAGGTCTACCATTTTATTACCTGTTTTTGATAATCTGTTTTGCCCTCCCTTCTCCGTTAACTGCCTTCATTTTTTATTTTATTTTTTTTAGAATTCTGTTGTATGTACTTATTTCTGAGCCATGTCTCTTTGCACTGTTTTAGTTTCCTGGAGTTACTAACAAAGTTCCATAGACAGGGTAGCTTAAAGCAGCCAGAACTTAGTGTCTCACAATTCTGGCAACTGGAAATCTTGAATCAAAGTGTTGGCAGTGCTATGCTTTCTCTGAGATCTGTAGTGTTCTGATAGTGGTTGGCAATCCATGATGTTCCTTGTATAACTCCATTTCTGCCTCTGTCACATGGCACTCCCTCTCTGCCTGTCTCCTACTGATTGTGTCCAAGTTTTCTCTCCTTTTAAGAATCCACCCCATCCAGTTTGGCCACACATAACTAATAACATCTTCAAAGATCATAATTCCAAATGGGATCACATTCATGGGATGGAGGTTAGGACTTAGACATATCTTTTTTTGGTAGAAGTTTAATCCTGTAACAATACTTTACTCACCCAAGCCAAGTTCTTTCTCAGGGATAAACTGCCCTCTAAAATCTCCCCAAATGTTTTCATTCTCTAGAGACATCAAGTAGTTATTTTTTGTATCTTCTACAGAGTTTAAGGTGCTATATGCAGGAAAATTAATTGATTTGAAGCTTACCCTTCCCTATTGGATATGAAATCCCTAGTAATGACATCTTATGAGAAAAAAGAAAAAAAAAAACTTTTAAGGATTAGCCACTTACAAATCCTTATTGAAAATAACTGACCATGTTTGAAGTTCAAGAAGAACAACAATTACTCCAAATGAGAAAATGGTATGCTGTAACAATGCTCAACAACTAAATTGCTAATGATAAAGGTGAGTCTATACTAACACTGACAATAACAATGATGATGATGATGGATATGGTATGATAAAACATCACTAAAATACATGACATATGTAACACGCAATTTGGAAGAGGGGTTGGTATCACTTTAGAAATGGTTTTAACTCCAAGAAACAGAAACCTGATTAATGGTGGCTGAAACCAATAGCTGCTTAGAGAGCACACATTTAACTTTTACTTTTTTATGGTGAAGACAACAAAGAAGAAGGATCATAAGGAATATATTTTGGGCCACTCAATCATAGGCCTTATTTTGATAAGCTAGACTTTAAGTGTATGGTAGCTCTCAACTTCCTTAAGAATACATTCTACAAACTCAAGTGCAACCATTAAAATAAGAGAACTGGGATATAAAAGTATATATTACTGGAAGGTAAAAATGGAACAGAAAATACATGCTAAATTCAACAGAAGGCACAAAAGGAGTAAAGAATGGAACTAAGAGGACACAAAATAAATTGGTTTGAACAACTCCTAAAAACATCAATAAATATAGTAAATATGAAGAGTTGCTCAGGAAAAATAGTGAATCTCAGATTAGATAATAAAAAAATACTGTTTACAAACCGGGAGCATAATTTATCAGGAGGACTAAAAGTAAAGGGATAGAGTATGTAATATCCGGTACAGTACTAACCGATAAAAGCTGATTATATATGTGAATATCAGATGTACTATATTTCAAGGTAAAATATCAGGAATAATTAGGGTCATCATTTAAAGGTAAGAGGAATGACTCACTAGGAAAATTTAACAATTTTGAACATGTATGTAACTAAAAGCATAGGACGAAGTACACAAAGTACAACTGACAAGATTGCAAAAAAATTTAATCCCATTATTCCATTCTCTAACATTATTATCATTATTATGGTTATCAGTAAAAAGCCTCTTAAATATTGTTAACACGTTACTATATTTGCATCTGTAGGATTCTCTCACTCTGAAGAAACAAAGAGAAATGGAGGAAGTCATTTATTTTCACAAATTGATAATAGTCTAAAGTCAATACTACAAAAATCACATGGCACTACCATGGGTCCCTTAGCTAATGAGACACATTGAGAAAAATTGATGGAGCCACAGTGCCTTTTATCTTTTCCTTTCCTATTGTTTCCTTTTCAAAGAGTTCATTGACAAAAGCAAAAGAGAAGGAGAAAAGTAAAGTGAAAACAGGTTGCTGTGTGAAGCAGCTCTCACAGATCTTCCTTTCAGATTATACCAGGGCAGACCTAACACAAACTTGTAATAACACATGTTTCTAATTCACAAGCCTTAAGAATTTCCTTATATTTCTGCAATATTAAAATTTTCATTTCTACCTACTCTTTCATGCATAAAATGTGTTCTTTCAAGGACAAAATTTTTCAATCAAATATTTTCAGCATTGATCAGGATTCATGTTAACTCAGGAAAATAAATCTGTAGTTTTAATTTCCACTAAGATAGAAATGATTGTTATAAAACCTAAAAGCAGGTCTTTGGCTTTCAGTTTTTGCAGTACCCTGTACTTCCAGGACAATGTTCATGGGAATGTGTTAGAAACAAGAAAAAGTAAAAAGCAAATTTAATCAAATGAGAAAAAGTGTAAAAGTTGTTAAATTCTTAGAACAACAAAGCAAATAGGGATGCATTGCCAGTTTAAGCTAGGCTATTCTTGTTTCCAGAGATTTTACTAGATTACCTGGGACAATCAATATAAATACCTACCTTTGTACAGAGAAGGTAAACTGGGGCAATTTCACTTCTTGGATATATGGAGACATCCCACATTAGAAGTTTTTGTTATCTGTCTGCTCAACCCTTGTATTTTTCCCAACAGAAGCTAATACTACTGCCTTTATCCCCCTTTGGTTGCTAAAGTGATACACTAGGTAGGGCTTCAGACCCTAATCTACAAAATCAGAATAATTTCCTTTATTATGAGTAGAACTAATATCATGAAATGTTTACTACTGGAGAGGACATAATTCAGTGATTCACTGTGTTTCATGACTTAGTTGTCGGACATTAAAATAGCATCAATGTCAAAGACTTTGGTTTCCAAAAGTTCCCAGGTGTTCTAGTTTGCTAGCTGCCGGAATGCAACACACCAGAGACGGATTGGCTTTTAATAAAAGGGAATTTATTTTGTTGGTTCTTCAGAGGAAAGGCAGCTAACTTTCCACTGAGGTTCTTTCTTACGTGGAAAGCACAAGATGGTCTCTGCTGGTCTTCTCTCCAGGCCCCTGGGTTCCAACAACTTTCCCCGGGGTGACTTCTTTCTGCATCTCCAAAGGCCTGGGCTGAGCTGCTAGTGCTGAGATGAGGAATGCTGAGCTGCTTAGCAGTGCTACATTGCAATCTCCCGTTTAAGCACCAGCCAATTAAGTCAAACGTCACTCATTGCAGCAGACACGCCTCCTAGCTGACTGCAGATGTAATTGGCAACAGATGAGGTTCATGCACCATTGGCTTATGTCCGCAGCAACAAGACTAGGTATGCTCACCTGGCCAAGTTGACAACTGAATTTAACTAACACACCAGGGGAAGGAAAGCAATAAGTAAAAAAAAAGAGAGAGAGAGAGGGAGGGAGAGGGAAAGAAGAATTTGATATATACAGAGAATATGAGACCATGGATACAATTAAGCCCATTTTGCTTAACTTAAACAGTACTGTGAGTTACCAAAACAGTGTGATCATTTTTATTTGTATTCTAGTCATCTCATTGCAGTGATGGTATGTGCTTAACCATAGCTCAATGTCTCTTCTCCATAGCACTTGGCTGGTCTTCACACAATCTTTTTTATTTTGTGCTTGAGACTCTCTGAAGGACTCAAGATTCCTTTCCCTGTCAGGGAAAAGGTATGATATTGTAACTGATCATGTTTAAAGCTATAGCATTTTCAATGTGTGCTTGACTTAAAAAATCAAGCATAGTTGTACTTTTGTCTTTTGCTTCTACTGGGCCAGAAAGGTTTTGGAATGCTCTTTGCACCAAAGGCCTTTTAACTTCCTCCTGAAACCCCCCCACTACTAACCCACACTCTAAACAAATGCCTTTTGTTTATATTTTAATATTTTCTCATTTCTTCTCAAGTGGCCTCTGTTTCCCTGTCCTCTAGGTATCACAAGTGCACAGTGATTCCACCTGGCTCTTGGGTTCTCTTTTGATTCCTGGTTGGGTAAGACCTACTAGTTAGTTATTTGAATAAATTGAAGCAGATCTTTCTTTAGGTCTGCATAATTTTTAGGGATGTCATATTATCTGAGTTTGTTACACTGTGGGCCTCTAGGGAACAGCCAAACTCATTATCATCTGCATAGGGGTTTGAGTTCATTGGCTCATAGGCTTACATTTTTAAAGTTTATTTACATTTTGGCATTTTAGGGTACTCTTATTCCCTGAAATAAATATAAAATTAAAAATAATGACTGTCATGTAATATTAAGATAGAACTTTATGGCTTATCCATTATTTACAATATTTGCCTTCTTTCTTCTTTCATGAAAGTTGATAATGAACAGGTAGTTGAATGTCATCAAGAAGAATGTGTTCAGATTCGTAGCTTAATGGCAGGATTGTTTTAGACTGATTTGCAAATAAAAGCAAACAGTCTAAATTCTATAAACAAACTATCTCTCAATTTAGATATACAGATGATTAGATAGCTAGACAGACAGACAGAGATAACAGACAGACATATAGATATGGAAGAAAGAAGAAAGTACACTTGTGTTGTTTGGCATAAAGTTTAGGAAAAGATTATGAGTGCCTATAGGCAAACAAGATGTTTCTCTCGTTTCCCACATGCACCATCAGTACCAATTTTATTACACCCAGTTAGCTTACACATTTCAATATTTGCTTAAGCCCTGCTTACATTTTATTTTTGGTCTCCTGGCTTAGAATATTCTACTGGACAATTTCACACTAAAAGATAACACAGATAAGGTTCCATTAAAGCAACAATATTGTGTGGTAGACTCATGTATCAAAGGCCAAAGTTAAAATAATTAATGGAATAGAAAGTCCACTAACACAGCAGTTTCCAAATTGTACGGAAGTTGTTATGCAGAAAAATGAGGGATTTTTATAGGGAGATAAATATGGGAAGCTCTAGCTTAAACAAAGAAAAACTGATGAACTGATTTTTTTTTTTTAATTTATAGTACTGCTCATAATCTAAACTATATTAAAACATAGTTTGGGTCATCAAAGTATTTATGGGGATGTATATGTTCATGGAATGGAATCTTATGTATGTGTGTTTGTGTGTGTGTTCACACATTTATGTGTGTGTGTGTGAGTGTACTTATATATGTGCACAGAGGTTTGTGGGTATGTGTGCTTGTGTGAGCATACATGCATGAGTGTGCATGAATTCATGCTTTGTGCGTGCTTGTAACCACATGTGGGCTGAGGTGTGTGTGTGTATGGCATCTCTTGGAATGGCTGTTTTTTGAGCTATTTTTTAATATCCCTATATATTTCACTACTTCAATAAATGACAGCACTCACATGCTCATCTCTGCCATCTTCTCAAATTTCAACAAGAAATGTGAAACACTAACAATTTCTGTAAACATAATAGATATGAGAAGAGAACAGAGTTTACCACTACAACAGGCATCACTGTTGAGTGTTTCCTGCAGGGTCTCATTGTTTGGACTTCCGGTGCTGAAGGTACAGATACCTAAGATCTACTTCCATACATTCTAACTCAGTAAGATTGAAGGGCTTCAGATATCAGGTTTGTTTTTTGTTTTGGTTTTTTGTGTGTGTGTGTGTTCAATTGTTTCTTTTAACAAGCTCCTTACTTGATTCTAATACACACTTCAAATTGGAGATACACATATCTGGACTATTCTTTCCTACCAAAATATTCAGTCCTGCTCTGTAATAAAATAACAAGGACTTTACCCCCATTTGCCTTTATCTACATATGTGCCCCATCCTCTGCTCCCCTAATTTTTCTCTCCCTGTTACATCTTTTGTACCTACCATGCTGCATGCCACTAGCAGGAATATATGTCTCAGTATCCTGTTACCATCATTAGTTTAGATTTTACAGCTGCCTAAGATGCTTGACAAAGAACTGCATTAGCTCTTGGTTGGTAAAACTCTCATTCTCATATGCAAAGGAAATGTACTAGGATTTAATGACCACAGTAAGAAAATTTCTAGTAGCTGAAACAGAAGAGGGTTACATATGCTCAAGAAGGCAGATTTTCATCAGAGATGTAATTGAAAACTGTAAGTATTTAACAAAACAGTACCTGTTTTATTCAGCTTTCAGATACTGTGTTATAGTGCATAAATCTAATGAAATATAGCCCTTAGGTTAGACGAGGCGCTCCCTTCAAATATATGAATATTAACTAGCCCATGACATTGGCGGTTTCATTAACTAGCCCCAACTAGTTATCTCAGCTGCTGCATATACAGGCTAGCTTTCCTTAGGGACCAACCCACCTGGGGTAATAAATTGAAAAATGATGTCAGGAGAATTGCAGATTGCTTTCAAAGCAGAGAATTATGCTGGGAGAACATTAATGCTGTTGACAAAGATGTCTCACTGGTATTCTGCTTTCTATCATCAACAATTCCCACATGGGGACAACAAAGAGAATGGTCCCATCTGAGTCTCACTTTCTCTCCTTCCTTTTGTATTTGTGGCTCTCTTTGTCTTTTCTCCTTTTGTTTTTTCTCCTCTATTTTATAATAAAGAAGAGAAATGGAACAGCACAGAAAAGTATCCTCTAAAACACAAGCTTATGAAACACTAGAAGCTTAACAGGATATATTTTCAACTCTCTACTTATTGGGAGAGCTTTTGTCACATATGGATTCATCATTTTTACCTGAATTAAGTTTTATTCTAGAAAGTAGCACTACATCTTACTTTTCCCATCTTACATCCCCTGTCAGTCAGCTTTCTACTTGGAAATTATATTGCATTGTGTAAATAATTATGTTTGAAGATTTAAATAATTGGGTTGAGATAATTTTCAAACCAATAAGTTAATTCACTGTCAAGGTTACTGTTCTTAAAACCAATGGTCAGTACTCAATTTTCATCTCATTTTACCTGCCTTCAGCATTTGAAACATTTTTTACTCTTGATACACTTTTTGCATTTTGTTTCCTGGGATCCCACATGCTCCCTGTGGCTTCTCCCTCTCCATCTCTTTTACTGTTTTTTCCTAATATACCTAAGATCTAAATAGTAAAGTTCCCCAGGGTTTAGTCGTTGGGCCTCTTCTTTTCTTGTTATACTTACTCTCTTGGAGATTTGTCTAGCCCCTTGACTTTAAACAACTGCTACATTCTGATGATTTTCAGATTATATTTCAAACCTAATCTCTCCTGTGAACTCCAAACATGTATATCCAAGTTCTCATTCCGAGCTCTACTTGAGGTCTAAAAGGCATTTCACATTTAGCAGTTACAAAACTGGACCTCTGTTCTGCCCTGCTAAATCTATTCCCCTTATGGTCTTCTCCATCTTAACTGATAGCAACTCCATCTTCCCACTTGCTCAGTCTAAAACCTCAAATGCATCCTTTTTCCTTTCTTTTACCTATATAACACAACCAATCATTCAGCAAATCCTGATGGTTTCAAATGTATCCAAAGTTCAGTTTCTCCTACCACTTCCCCTCTTCTAAAACCCATCACAAGGATTTCTTGCCATTGCACCTGAACTAGATTTCCTGTTACTGCCTTTGCCTCACTGAGTCTACTCTCAAAAATGCTCTGGTTGTAGAGTGATAGCATCAAAGCTAAAGTGAGATCTTGTTAATCCCTGTTCAAAATGCTTTAATAGCATCCCACCTTCCTGTGAATACTCTAATGCCTTAAAGGTTCTATAAGAGTTTGCTTCTCCTTACCTCTTTTACTACTACCACTGCACTAGTTTTCTGACTATTCTTAAAATAGGCTCAGGGCCTCTGTATTTGCTTTCCACACTGCCTGGATTTTCATCCACAGTTATACACATGGCTTGCCCCGTCATCTATTCAAATCTTTATTTAAATACCTTTCTCAATGATGACTCATGGGAATACCCTATTTAAAATTGCACTCTACCAAGCTCTCTAAACACCTTTGAAATTTTATTTTTCTCATAGCATGCATTACTATAAAACAAACATTGTGCTACCTATATTGTTTATCGACCTCCCCCCCTCCAGAATGCAAACAAACATCAGAAAGATACAGATTTTATGTGATATGTTCAATGCCATACTCCCTTCACTAAAAAAAGTGCCTGACACATGGTGAAGCTAATCGTTCTTTGCTGAATAAAGGAATGAACTATGTAAGGTAACTGGGAATAGTAGGGAGACTTAGGACTGTGTATTAGAACAGCAGGTTTTAGCCCCAGATCTGCCGCTTGTAAAGCATTTGCCCTCCAGTGATTCTCTGCTTTCCCATGAGTCTCTTAATCACACAGAGGTTCTGATTTGCAGACCATCCCCTATTATCTGAACCCAATTTGGGAATCACTGGACCAAGCTATAGAGCTACATTCTGACTGTCTTAGAATTTTCTATGTACGTGGAAGACTCATAAAAAGCCCATGCTATATGACATATAACCAAATCCTCTATTTGCCATGGTTGAATGGATCTTTCCTAAATTCTACAAGTATTTTTAAAGCTTTGAACAGTGACTCTGAAGCATGAGAAGTGTCTATTTTCCAAGATGTGTTCAAGTCTTTAGGTCAGCTTTTTTAACTTATGGGAATTTACAGATTTTGATTTAGTTTGGACTAGCAAGAGGAAAGAGGAATGCAAATGGTAAAGGCAATACAACAAACAGACATTCTCTACCAGTCTGTTCTTTATTCTGAAGAGATGAAAAAAGCTACAGATCCTTCAGATATCTCTTCTATCATTTCTGCACCAGTTGCTATATAGAGAGGACATTTAAAAACTTTTATTTTTCTTCTCTTTTTAATTGCTTGCAGTATTAGGAGTAATCGTTCTGATATGGAATAATATTTTTTCTGCAGAAACTACAATGTTTTGGAAAAGGGAAAAATATTTCCCAAAGCATTATATTAATGAATGTTTATGAGTTTCAGTTCTGGCAACTCAGAGCACTCCTGAGATACCTATTCTGAGACCTCAATTCAACAAGAAAGAATTTTTTTAGTTTTATAATAAACTAGGTTATTTCATACGTGATGCATGATGTGGAACTCTTCTTCAAGTGTCAACTACTTTTCTCAGTCTGAGCACCCATTCACAACAAAATAAGATTGAATAACAAACCACTACAGATTGAAGTTATAAGAGATTTTGAACCTATTTTGATTTCTTTTATATTATCACATCCCAATTAATGATGAGTACAACTAGACTGTTCTGGTCTAAGAAGGAGTAAATCCATTTCCATAAGCTTTTTATTGATTGGTCACAGAAATTTCTTCGTATGAGAACCTTAAATGAGGTCACCTGTTCAACCCCAAGAAACACTAGTGGCGAATGTAGCACAACTACAACTCTTTGCAATGCTATGTAAAGAAAGGTTTTCTAATAAAATCAACCTTAAAAATATTCACAATAGCTAGTGAAATTTTTGAAAGCTTTTACCACAATGAACTAAGTGACTTTTGAAACTGAGGAAAAGAAGAAAGAAGAAAAATTAGGTCTCTTCTTCTGTCATCTATTATTATTTTTTGTCTCTAGGAATTGACTACATCTCTGAACTCTTTGGAAACTATACAACTCCTAACCAGTAGATGAATCATTAAGCGATATATATGTGTTCATTACTCAGTAAGACGGATATTTTGTTTGGAAACAAATTCCATTGTTTTATGATAAAAAGAGGTCTTGTTTATATATATTATAGCCCTTGATTGTTGTCACCTCTACTTTCTGTCGCCCCAGGGATTGAGGCTACATGGAAGACAATGAGACCTTTAGTTCATTGTATTAAATATCACCTAAAGACAGACAGAGGAAGTTTCTGGTGATCACGCAGTCAATAAAAAAAAAAAAGTGGGACTACTAAAACAATGAAATGGATTGGATAAATCTGGGGGGAGGGAAGTATTTTGAAGGACTCCTGGTTTTCTGGATTTATACATTTAGCTCAATGATGCTTGATAGTTGATGAATAGATAAGAAGGCTACATAGAAGTAATCTTATTTTATGTATGTATATATGAATTTGTTTGAACATATTGATTTCAAATGAGTTTGAGAAATTCAAATGGACATGATAACTAGAGAGTTAGCCCTGTAGGTCAGGAGTTCAGTGTGAAATATCACTTCCACTCATCTGGAGGAGGGATCTTAGTTTGGGTGAGACTGACGATAAAGAGGATAGAGGAGAGACTGAAAAGAACTTGGAGTAATCCTTAAGAATTTCCAAATGTAAGTACCCTAAAGGGGCCGCCTATCACATTTGCTTCCTAAGTAAACCACATTGAGTTTGGATATGATCACCTAATACCTCTGATCAAATGCCTTCAGCATCTTTAAATATTCCTAAAATAGGTCCAAAATGCTTTGAGTGACATCTGTGGAATCAGCTGACAATCTAACCTTATTTCCAAGGATTTCCCTTGATATTCTCTTTAGTTTTCAAATATTCTACCTGTTCTTCTAGAATTTCTTACTTATATGACTTACACTTGAAATACTTGTACTCTTTACGTGTAATAGCCCTCTGGCCTCTGCCAAGTTTGGCCAATGGGAAGCCAATAGCAGGACATTGGATATCAAGAACAGAGTGAAGTTGGGGGTTTTATTCAAGAGGTCTTGCCTTGTAGAGCTGAAGTTTGGCTGCCTCACTGCTGAAGAGTACAGCTTTTGTTGAGTACCCTTTTCTTATTGAGCTACTCTCTGGTTCTACAGTTGCTCCCAAATCTTTCCCCTTGGGTCCTGGAATGATAATACCTCTTCAATATTTCTGTCCCCTGGGTGCTTCACCCTTCCTTACTCACACCTTTGTAAATATCCATTGAATCATCACAATTCCGCATGTCTGTGGACTGCTTTTTGTTTTGTTTGTTTGTGTGTTTGTTTTCCCAGGACTGTGACACAATATCATAGAAATGTGGCCTGTTATATGGTTGGTTTTCCTGTAAACAAACACCTCCACTCCCCCCACTTCCATAGACACAAGCTCACATTCATAAAACACACCTTTTATGATGATTCTGTAAATAAAGCAAATCATAACCTGTGAGAAAATATAGATTATTCTAGAGAAATGTAGCCTGGAAAATTGTAACTAGCTTCAAATATTCAAGGATCTGCCACCTTGGAAAAAATGTATAGAATTGTTCTGTTTGTACTTAAATATTAGTAATAAAGCCGTATTTTTATAACAAAGCCTATTTAACTTTTGAAATAAAGAACAATTTTCCAAAATGTGGAGAACTCAAAAATGGATCTGAACTCCACTGAGTTGGTGAGCTTATTCTTCCTGAAGTTATTTAAGCATGGTCTGAGTATCCATTTCTGGTGGGAGATTGAACAAAATAACCACAGTGGTTTTTTGTGGACTTAATGATTCTGTGAATAACTCCTATAGTTAATACATATAGCAGAAGTAACGATTGGTGACTATATATATATAACTGTATTTCCAAATGAATTATTTCATATAGTATACATAGAAATAACCTGATTGGGATTTGACTTCCGACAGCTGCTACAAAGTGATCTTAAAGCTAAAATCTACCATCCCGATATACATGTTCATACAGCCAAAATGTTAGAAGTATAGTACCTATATCCACTTATTTAACTGAGAAGTTTATTTCTATTCCAAATATTTAGCATAACATAGATTTATTTATGATCTCCCTGCTGCCTTCACTGGGCTTCCGGTGTTTTTTTCCTTACTTCCCTGCTATAAGCTGCCCTGTTTGCTGCGTGCGCTTGTTTCCATCTGCACTGTAGAATTTAATGGGCAATTCAGAGTATGGATATTCCTCTCTCTAGCCAACGGGCATATTTCAAAATATGAGATACAAATTGAATTTATCTAAATAAAATCTTAGATAAAGATGGAGAAAGTGTATGATATAAAGTAAATATATAAAGTAATTTACATTAAATATAATTTTGAAGAAAGTTTTCTCTCCTTTTTATATTTTTACCACATATTTATTCAACTTCATATAGAGTTCACTTAAAAACAATGTTTGTAACATATAGTGATTTAAACATATTTCTGTCTTTCATTCTGTTCATATAACTGTCCTATCATAACTATTCATGCTGCTATACCATTGTATATTAGTGAGCATTGTAGAGATTTTAGAAATCTTACTGCATCCTGGAACCACTGTTTAGGTATTTGTGGAATTAGTAAGTCACCCATGAAACTACTAAGGAAACCTAATAATAAAACAAGATTCAGACTTGTTACATAAAGATGAATATTTGCATACATTTGCATACCTTTCATTTCAGTCTTGAAGCAAGTATGACATAAGAATCTCAACTCTTTCCCCAGCAGACCAGCCTTTTCTCTTTAAGATTCTATATTAAAATTGTCTTTTACCATACCTCCTCACAGAGCTAATATTAGTCTTATAAAATCTCCTTCCTTTTAACACACATTTATTTTACAACATTTAAAATATATAATAGTAATAAAAGAAGGAACTAAATTCCCATAGTACCACTATCAAGAGATAACCAGCATTTTCACATTTTTCTTTTCCTCCATATCATTTTTGATATGCATTTTAAAAGATCATACCACGCTAATGTATGCCAATGCATGAATATCTTGCTCAGTTAGAAAGATACACTTGAAACTGAAAATCAAGATCATCAAGACTTGTAAATATTCCCATGACCTCATTTTATAGTTGAGGACACTACTGCCCAGATAACTTCTATAAACTGCCCTACATTCTGCAGATGGCCAGGGAAGAATCAGACCCTCAGTGGCTGATCAGAGCCTGTTGTACTGTAAAATACATGCAGGTGCCTAGGATTAGATTTTTTTAGGTGGCTTTTAATAAGACATTTTTTTCTTAATCGTGTTGTAAGATCCACCATAAATCACTTAGACCATTTTCACCATCCCCCAGTAAGCTCCTTCAGGCCCATTTACTGGTAACTCCATTCTCATCCCCAGTCCCAGGCAACCACTATCTTACTTTATGTCCCTATATATTTTTTGGCACCATGTTAAAGTTTGAGTTTTTGTTTCATTAACCCTAAAATAAGGGTAGTGATATTATGGAATTGTGAAACAAACTAAATAATGACAAAAGTAGAAGTGATGGTAATATATTCTTTGACATCGTTCCAAGTGGAAGACAAGGAAGGTACAGGAAACTGAGACCCCTTGTTAATGCTAGCATGAGTTTCAAAGCTAGAGTTTAAATTCAAATCCATCCATCCCATTACTACACTTTATTAAGTAAAGCAAAATGGACTGCAAGATCTTTTCATAATCCCCAGCTTCTTCTTCACCTCCAATGAAGTTGCAAATGCTTTCTTCAGAATTAGGCTTCAGGAATGATAAAATTGTTGAATCTTCCATGTCTTGACCTGGGAACACCTGTTAATAGAACTAATTAAGGCAGAGGATGATAGAGATTTGGAGAAGATGCTGACATTTATCCATGAAGAACTGTGCTGAGACTGCGCATTGAAGTCTACCAAACCACCAAACAGCTGTTGAAGGGTGAGAAATTTGAATGTCTTGGCCCAAGCCATACTTTAAATAACTGTCAACATCTTGGGGTCCTGTGATTGAAGAAATGTGTCTTCTTTTATATGCAGACATGATGTCAATTCTTCTTCTCATTATAAAGTCCTTTATCTGCAAAGAAAATGCTAAAAAAAATCTATTCTCAATATTCAAGGCACCTCTTTTTCAACAGTGTGTCAGGTGAGAGGAATGGGAAGAATTTTGGATGTTAATGTGTTCATTTCACACCAGATATAACTAATAGCATCTTGGAAGACCAGTACCACTTCATTGCTTTGGATGAAGGCTTGGGTACACCTTGAATTTTTTTTCTCCACATTGATTAAATTACAGCCAACTCATAGTTTATACAAATGTTCCAAGTTTTCAATATCAATCACGTGAATGAACTGGAAATAATTAGTTTAGGTGACTTTATGACTTATAATAATAAACCCCATCTTAAATATACTTAGTCCAGACAGCTAAATATAACCTAGAAAAAGGAAACACAAGAACCCAAACCTATTGGCATTTTAAAAACTAGTGTTTTGTCCTACACATTGTTGTTTCTGTTTAATTAGCACACTTTAAGTCTTAAAGTGAGGAGTACCATCTAAAACATTTTACTCCATAATCACTCTGATAGTTGGGTTCTGGTGTCAACTTCGTGAGGTGATGGTGCCCAGTTGTCTGGTCAGGCAAGCACTGGCCTAACCATACTGCGAGGATATTTTGTGGCTGGTTGATAAACCAGAAGGCCAGTTTATTAAATCATCAGATAGTTGATTTCAGCTGTGACTGATTACATCTACCGTCAACTAAGGGCCTATTTCCTCACAAAAGAGATAATCCAATCAGTTGGATTAGATCTAAACAGTTGAAGAATTTTAAGGGAGAACAGAGAATTTTCACAGTTCAATCATGGGCATCCTCTCTGACGAAAAATGAGTAACCGTGACTTGGTTATTCTGAATTTTCTCAAATGTAACTAGGAGAACTAGTCTTTAACAGTCAATGTCATTTTTGAAATGGTTCCTTCTTAAGACACTGCTTCATTACTGAAACATAGCAAATGTCAAGTTCCCAGTCAGTCCATACCAGGCTGTTTTTCCTGTCGACCAAAAGATTCCCATTGTTTCATTCAGGGTCATATCAGTGTATGTTTAATGGGGTATAAATATATTTCCAAAGCTCAGTCCTGAGCTTCCAGTTTTCCCTTGGGAATATCATCCCTTTTCATGGACTCAGTCAATCTCTCTGTTTTAATGCTTTTCAATAAAATGCCCAGATTAGTGCTTCTACAAAGCTCAAGATAATATTCTACTTAAAGTCATTCATTAGTTATTTAAACCACTATAGTTGACCTCCACTAGGAATTTCCAATTTTTCCTCTGATAATTTCCCAACACATCTCTTCTCCATGGCATAGCTCTGTTCCAGTGGTGCCCCTCCTTTGGAAGGCTTGAATGAGCTCCTCTACTAATCCACGTCCTTCCCTTATATTACCTTCAGAACAGGGTGCACTATGTTCTTATCTCACTTTTATTACCCCTGAAACAAGTTCCATCCTCTCTGTTCTTTAGCTGCACAAGGATCATATATTTTCTCTTTCTCCATTCTTGTAGTTTTTCTCATCCCTTTAATGTTTTATATCTGCTTACTATTAGTGGGTAACTTGTATTACTATTTAGCATATCTAGGGAACCAGAGAATATATGTATCGTGACTTCTTCTCTCACTGATATAATCAGTGCCTTACTCAGTAATAAATATTGGTTAGTGTTTTATAAATCATTATTTTCTATCCTTTTCAATTCTCTCTCTTCTGTCCCTATCTTTTTATCAAACTGCTCAACCTCTATCCCCTCACCTTGGGCTCAGTATATTATTAAATTAAGCCTGTGTTCAAGAACTTAAAAATTATTGTCCAGCTATTGGTAACAATTTCCCAAGGATCACTAGAAAATCACACACTTCCCCACTTTCCTCTCACTGAGGTTTTCTTGCCTTTTTTAGTCTGTGTATATATGTGTGTGTGGCAATGAGTATTTTCCCTTTGTCCCTGTTACACTAAACTGGACATTAGGTGACAGAATAAATGTACGATTTGAGGAATTGCATAAACAAAACGTGACTGAATGTTAAATGTAAGCAATTTAGGAATCTTAAGGAGCTAAGGCCAGTGGCCATAGCAGTGTCCTTGGCTTCATCCCTTTTCTGCCCCAGGTGTCCTTAAATTAGTCCCTGCTGTCTTCTGAATTCAATGATCCATCTTGATTTCTCTTTGTCATCTCTCTGTCCCCTTCCTTCACTTGCTTAGACACTGACTCATGACATATATTTGTTTTAATTGTTTTCTTTGTTTACTTCCCTCTTTCCTTACCATTCAGATGGTTTAAGTAAAACAAACTACACTGAAAATCCACACTGGAGACATAACAGAGAAAATAAATTGAGGAATGAGAACAAGTAAGGAAAAGTAGATCTGAAGAACAGAGAAGTTAATTTTCATTCCCCTATCCTGAACCCCTGAAAGGGATTGTTTTACCTAGAGAATTGCTTTCTGATATCAAGCACTTACCTAAAGTCATTCACCTCTCTATTACAATGTTCCTCATGGTTAATTGTTACTTGTCGTTGAGCCAAAACAAGGAGAAGGCAGAATAATCTGGGAAACTGCAGGATAAGGCTATCTATAAAGCTTTTAAACAAAGAGAAAAATCCAAACATCTAGGAACTAAATCTAAAAACGCATCTGCCAAGAAATGCTAGAGATGTGCCCAACTTTATCTATTAATCAATTATTATTTATATACTTTGCCTTTTTCCCTGTTAGCTGCATTCATGTTTATTCCAAAACAATGTTTTGAATCTAAACACTACAACCCTCACAAACAAAATGATAATTGAAATAACATAATAAATGCAATGTCTTTCCATTTCTCCAACTTAAATTTTTCTGCATTCCGGACATTATGGAACCAAATTACATTTTTGCATATTATATCAAAACAACTGCAATCACAATAACCATTTATTTCTCAGCATTTTCATTTCTTTTTTAATGAACTTTCCCTGAGGACATTCTCACAATTGAGCATTTATTTATTATAAGCAACAAAAGAAATCTTGATTGTTCCAGCTGTGACCGAGAAACTTACTTTGATAAGCGTACAGTAGATGAAACAAATAATAATATAAGTGATAAGCATTTCAGTACCCTGGAATCTAAAGAAACAAAAAGGAATGAAGTACTTGGTTAAGATGTTCTCTTTTTCATACTCCTGTGGAATATTTTGTTTCTTTCTCCAGGATCAAATGAAACTTCTAAGCCAAAACATGAAGTCCCATATAAGCTATTTTTTAAAAATTAGACCTAAAGTGAGGGTGCAAGGGTAGTTCGGTGGTAGAATTCTCACCTAACATGTGGGAGACCTGGGTTCGATTCCCGGCCCATGCACTTCCTAAACAACAACAACAAAATTCAACAAATGGTGCTGCAATATAGGGATATTCACATGGAAAAAGAATGAAATGCGACTCCCACCATACAGCATAAAAATAATAATAAAATTAGATCTAAACTTATAAAGACACCATAACAAGAGCTCTAAAAACCAAAGCTCTTTTACTTGAATACTTAGTAGTTTTAACATTTGTAGCTTCTTTCCTCCAAGATTTTTTTTTTCCTTTACTACATAAAACTGCTGGCCAACTTATATATTGCTATTTCATTCTTTACTCATTCATTATCATTCATTTTATGCTTTGAGGAAAAAGATTTGTCCCTGTTAGGTGCCTAAAAATGAACACAATGGCTGCTCTCTTCATCTACATGACTCATTAATGCTTTGGTATCCACTACTGTCAACCAGAATAATTTCAGCTGAAAACTATTCATTATATACAATTCTACAGTATCCAAAGATAAGTAGTAGTGTGGTGAGTTAATTTGTATAATAATTACTGAATATGAGGTCAGAATGGAGGGGAGAGGACCCTTTCCAACTCTATTGACTTTGCCTGCACTCTCTTGACTCTTGAAATACATTGGGCATCAAAATGGGCTATTCTCTCCATTTGGTGATTGTGTGTGTTTAGCTGTCTGTCTGTCAATCAGTCAGAAAAAGAAAAATCAAAATGACATCTGAAAGTCATTCATTTCTGTAAAGATATATATTAGATTTTGCATGGCCCTAAATAACTTCTCTCGCTTCTAATTCTCCTTCACCTTATAAGAACCTCAGTTTGTTTTTTAAACAAGAATACAACTAGAGAAAAGCTTTCAGAAGTTCTCTCTGGATAAAGAAGAGTATAATTAACCAACTGTCTAACTTACTAAATACACAAAGTGCAGACAAAATTGGCAGTTCTGTTCTTTGAAGGCAAGTAGAGAAACTGGCTTGGAGTAGAGATAACGGAGGCACAATTTATCATTCTGGAAGGATAAAATATTTTAAAACACAGCCTGAGGTTGTGGGATTCAGGGTATTGGAGATCTTGTTGTATGATATAATTTAAGTGTGCAAACAGCCAGTTCTTTATTATTTAAGGAAATGAAGAATCAATTAACACAGATTATTTCCAGGTCATCTGAAAACCAAAATGGAAAAAACAAAATCATAAAATTCTTAGCAGACAATATAGAATAATACCACTATGAGCTCAAGGGGCAGAAAAATGATTTTCTGAAATGACCCAAAAACTAACCCTCAAGGATAGTATAAATTTAGTTACATTAAAATGAAAATAACCTTTCATTTAGAAACATCAAAAACAGCATTGAGAGGGGAAGCAAACAGGTCTCCACTTGGGAGAAGATTTTTGCAACACACAATTATCACTTGAAACTATTTAAATACATGAAGAACACCTAAGGAAAATAAAAATTGGCAACAGACTTGAAGAGGCATTTCAGAGAAGAAGAAACCCAAAGAGCCAATAAACATTTGAAAATATGCCCTACCTCATTAGTAATTAAAGAAATGCAGATTCAAGCCCACCAGAGTGACCAAAAAGAGAACATCTGATTATATCAAGTGTAAAGCATTGATTTCAATTGATGGGACCACTCATGGTCACAGAGGAAATTCCCTAGATATTGCCGTACAGTGGTGCACCCAAGTGCAGAGATGTTCAGTGCAGCAGGTTTGGTAATGGCAAAAGCTAGAAATAGCTCTTGTATCCATTGACTAGAATAAAATACATTTACAGCTACCAACAGAGATGAATCTAAAAACAAAGAAGCATGTTCTGGGAGATATGGTACAATTAAAATGCTATCAGTCAAGAAGAAGCCAAATGAAGCAAAGTAACATTTAGGGATGTAAACCCAGGTGAAAACATTAAAGAAAATGAGAACCCCATCAACCAAAAAGTCAGAGTAGCATCTTCTTTCCTGGAGAGGGAGCAAGCTGTGATCCCATGAGCTCCCAAATTAGTAGTAACATTCTGTCTCTTAATCTGAGTTGTAGGTACAAAAGAGTTACCTTAAAAACTGTGCATATGTATTTTATTTACTATCCTCTACTAACATGATAAGTAAAAAAAGAAAAAAAGGAAAATGACTGGAATTGTTAGCAGGAGTTTGTTGCCTACAGAATGTCTGGATAAAGGTATCAATGGTTGCCTTGTAATGATCTCTCTTCATCACTGGTCACAAGTGATTGCAGCAAGAAATGGTTAGGGGTATCCTCAATATGGTCGCCACCATACTAGCCATTGTAATGATGCCTAGATCCCATAGGACCAATTTTACCATTTCCATTAGAGCATAGGGCCCCTCCCCCACTCGTGTTTTGTTCCCAGTGGCCCATATTTGTGATGCTCTTCAGATGCCTCTGGTGTGAGGGAGATGCTTTTCTGGCCAGCTGGAAGTGCCCCTACCTCCACCTCCACGGCCCTTGGCAAATGACTGACTGGTGCTGGGTGTGGAAGCTCAGCTGCCCTGCCTTCACTCAGGTCACGTGCTGAGGCATGGTTTATGTTCTGCAGCTCCCCTACACTATGAGGCTGAGGCTGGATTTCTGCCCCTGCTTGGCTGTTTCCTGTTCCCTGACCTGATTCTCCCACATAATTGTCCTGTGTTTCTGCTGAACCCCTAACCCACCTGCCCATGATATTGCTGGTATCCCAAAATTCATCCAAATCTTGTCTTTTCTTTGAAGATCATCACTGTGGCTGTAGGTTTAAAGAGGGTTTGTTTTAGTCCTAACAGACAGTTTCTGGGATAAATCTAGGGAAAAGAAGGTAATTTTTAATTCCTAATTTCTGAATGATGGTTCATATGGGCTCTGTAATACTTTCTGAAATATATATATATATTTATATATATTTTGAAGATATATATTTTTTAAGATATATATATATGTAAACATTTCAGAGAGGATACATATAAAATGCTGATGCCAAATCTTATTTTTAGTAAAATAGAGCAGTTTTAGGTTCCCTAATAACATTTGCAAAGTCTGACATGGAGGTTAGAAATACAGAGAAGAATCAGACAATACTCCAAAAAATGGGATTACTTCTGTTCCTAATGTCTCCATTGTTCAAGGCATAATATGCACTCTGACCTCTCCTCCTAAACTCTATCAGATGCTTTATTTCTTCCTTTCTCTGTGAAACATCTGTCATAAATGCACGTAGAATAAAATGTGAGTAATACTTTAACCCTGCCATACTTGAGGAAGAACAAACCTACAGTTCCATAGCTAATCAAATTTCTGGAATGGATAATGCATGAGAGGGTCTATATAGGAAGAGATTCATGACAATATCACACAGAACTTGTGTTTCCATGTGCCCCCTCTGAGGGAAACCTATGGGTCTCATGAAATTAGCAAGCATGGAGGAAAGATAAACCTCCAGAGCTTGCATTATGAATAATATTTACCCTCCTTAAATAGTTATTTAAAATATAATAAGAACACTAACCATAGATATTTTCATGCTTCAAAGTAAATGAAGTTCTCTGAGATGTTTCATTTTATAAGCAAAGCCATCTGTGGAGTTAGAAACTTAACTGGCTTTAATTCAACTCAATTGGGCTGAGGTTGGGAAGTCTAGGGTCATGTCTTCTGTTGTTACAGAGTAAGCCAGGGCTAGGCACAGGTGTCAAAGTCTGATATTTGGGGAGAGCCTTTAAGATCAGAAATCTTCATTGCTGCTCAAAAGCAAAAGAAGATTATATATTTTTAAAAGATTGAAGAATTCTGTCCTGGAACAATTCACTCTGCTCTAGATGAGACTATTTCAGAAAGAAGATGGATATTTTTAACTAGAAACTATTTTTATGTACTATCTTGACTAACTAATGCTTCCTTATTGCTTTCCTATGTTTTATACTTTTAAAGAGAATAAACAGGAACCCCACCCCCACTCCACCCTCCATATGAGGATATAATAAACCTATATAAATGCCCATGGGAAAAGACAGACCAAATTTTGCTATACACAAGGAAACTTATTGTTCATCTATCATTCTTTCTAGGGAAGGTATGTAAGATATTGGAGACGCCACCATCAATTCAACTAAACTCGCCCTGATATTATCACCCTTGACAACGTAATATCTCAATGTGTTTTATCGTTTATGTCCATAATTAAGAAGTCTTCACTTTTGAATCTATAGTCACTCTTACATATAGATTTTCCCTGTGAAATTACAGAATTATACCTTTGAATTCCCTGTCTGTGAGACTGTGCCTCTCTTTTTATCTTTCTATGTTCATATGTAGTTTGAGATGAAGGTGTTTGAAAAATATCCCCCTTCCTACATGATTCTCTTCCCAGTGGAGTTGTACTTATGCATATGATTTCTGCAGTCAGGGACAACAGATGCCAATTCATATAGTTCAAAGATATAATGAAGGAAAGAAACACCTCTAGGTACCGCTATCATTTTTACTTCTATGACCCGTGTTTCTGCTGCTTCCTTTGCCTTCTGGCAAAAGGAAACCAGAAGTGGCTAACCACATTTTCAAATCAAGTTTAAGTGAATGGTCAGTTATTGTAATGGCTTATATGTTGCCATTTTAGGAGGAGAGGGATAGACTAAAGGACCTTTTCAGGATGATTCTAAGCCTGTGACTCAGTGATAATACCCATCAACCAATTATAGTTGTCAGACACTAAAATGGGAGTGGGGTGGACAGTCTATTCTTAGCCGCAGGCTTCTGATTAATCTTAAAAGCAAAGGGAGTTTCAGCCAAGTTGTGAAGCTGTCTCCTGAGGTGAAGCCATTAAAATGCCAGGAAGGAGACAGGGTTATCATTAGGAGGCATTGGGCCCTGATGACCATAGAGAAGTCAGGAATGGCTGGCTGGCCAGGCCAAGCTGGTGAAAAGCTAACACAAGGTCAATGTAAGCAATGCCAAGCCATATGTTTGAATTGAGGGTAGCTACACATCTCTTTATTTGTCAGGGGATTCCAATCAGCAAATCAGTGAGAAGGTGGTATTTATGAGATTTATAAGAATCATGGACTGTTGTGCATCTCAAAGTGGTATGTGTATATGTGTGGGCACAAGTGAAGTCATATGCTCATGTGTGTGTGTGTTGTATGTGTGTGTCTGTGTGTTTGTGCATGCATTCTGACCAGTATTTAAAAACAAAAAAAGAGATAGTCTTTGTCTTCTAAGAATACATTCACAACTGAAAGCGTGCACTTGCTTTAAAAAAAGTTGTGCCTTTTCTCAAATTATGAATCTTTCTGTACAAAGAGATCAGTTCTAAAAATTTACAAATCAGAGCATAGTTTGGGTATCTTAAATATCCATCAAAGGCTCACCCCTCATCAGTAATCTTAAAGAATAACTAGTCATTTAAGGGGTAAAGAATCTGATATCATTTAATCATTCAAGGGAAAACTTGAAAAAGGAGTTTAGCAAATTAGTTTAGAAAGATCAATGGCTCAATTAAATGTGGTTTACTCCTCTTCCTATGTTTCTTTTCTCCTGCTCAACAGCTATTGCTATAGAAATGGTGGGTGGCATGCCTTTAATAATTAAGATAAATATTTTAAAATCTTTAATATTAATGACTTTTATAACCTACATGCTTCTTTGGCCAAGTTACTTAATATTTCTGAGTCTCAATTTTCTAATTGTAACATAGGGATGATAATGGTCTCCCTGTCTAGCTGCCATGAGGCTCACAGGCAACGATACATGTGAAAAAAGAGTTTTTCCATCTAGAATGGAATGTATATATTGTTGATGTTCTTGTGTTTATTGCCATTTTCATTTGTGTTACTAATATGAGGGTAGGTGCCCTGACTGAATGTTCACTGTTCTATGTCCCATGCTTAGTAAAGTGGCTGGTACATAGTAGGTACACAATAATGAGTGAGTTAATGAGTTAGTGTATACTACTAAGGTTATGAATTATATATATATATACATATGTCCCTATATTCCATATGATAGCATGGTTTTCAAATCTAACACCTCATACAATTTAAAATTTTCTTTATTTATTTTGTAATTATCATCTTTACTTCAAGCTCTGCTGTCCGTTCATCCATCTCTCCATCCACTCCACAAATCAGACAGTTCTGGGAATACAATGTCTGAGGTCACATCCTCATCTACCCTCCCTAAATGCCCATTTTCTCACCCCCTACGAGAATAGTAGAAAACACAGTGGTGATATTGGTACTGGGAGGATGATATGGCATCACTTCAATAAAGGGCTTTGCAAAGAACTGGACTCATAATAAGTAATCAAAACAATTATGTTACTCATCATTCTATATGTCCTTTATTTACCACCAATATTTTGGATCGAATACTACTCCCTGGAGATACAAAGGAGAATAAGACAGAGTTCTTGCCATTCTCGAAAGTGTACGTCAAAGCCAGCAGGTCTCCTGTATATGCCAGTGGAACAATCCAGAAAACAACTCTCTGGACTTCACTCAAAATCAGATGTATCTGATTACTGGGAGTGAGGTCTGAGGTTACTGTTTATTGAATAGTTACCCCAACTGTTATTAGGCACAGAATGTTTGAGCTATAGGATCTGACTCTACAGATTTCCATTTAGGCTGCAGGGATGGAAAGTACTACTCATTTGGCCTGTGGATACCTCAATATTGAACCTCTGATCCTGAGCCATTTATTTCTTTGCTGGCTTGGGAGGGCTGTCTTCCTCCTGACACATACCCAGTTGGATTAAAAGCCAATCCAAATTCTTCTAATTTCTGGTGCTGTGAGTATATGTACAGAAGGTAAATAAATGGCAGTGAGTCCTTTCTGTCATGTGTCCCTCAGTGGCAATAACCTCAGATTCTTTGTGAGACTTGAGCTCAATAGTAGTAAGTGGAAGAAGAATGAAGAAAAGATAGGAGAAGATGCAAACAAAAGGACACTTGTTCTACTACCCCAATGCCTGCCCCCTCGCCCTTTTTACACAAACTAAACTGCAAAACCTTAGAAAGCTGCTCTGACAATTTCAAGGCTTGCGTTAATTTGCTCCTCAGAAGGCAGAATCACAGTTTCTGCAGTGACTCTAACAGGAAAACAGGACAAGAATGGAAAGGCAAAAGAGCTGATAAACTACTTCGGCACTTGAGGGTTGTTATCTTCAGAAAACAAAGTTTAACTAGTGTGTAGAAAGAATTGCATTTGTCTTTGTGCACTTTTTATTTCTAATACTCACTCTACTCCCCCTCTTCACAAACCATATATTAAAAATGTACAAGTGTATACCCTAAGATTTATTAGTATTATACTTAATAAATATTAAGAATCAAAATAAATTACATTCTTATGCATTCTGACTCCTGCACCCTAAAATATAAACATATATATGTGTATATATATATATAAATGATGTAGCTTGCATGAATCAAAATGACTCAGTAGTTGCCAATATATCTTATTATTTAATATTTATTAATATATACTTCATAGCTATAAATGCTGGGAGCTAACTGATTGTTGTATCTTCAGTGGGCACTAGAGTCAGTTCCATAACCAGAAAGCAAAGAGTGTGACATTTATTCATTGGACTCTGAAATGGATCTGTAACATTAGGGAATGAAATAAAGCCAGGGTGCCCGAGGTATAAAAAAAAAAAAACAGAGCAGCAGACACAGTTGCTTAAGATGACTGTGTCATCTTTTTTATTACCTTTGATCTGGCACTAAGGTCGAGTACACCTTCCTTTAAACCTTATACCCCCAAATTATTGCCTTCCTCCTCTCTAGGATGCTTGCTGTCTCTTGAAAAGGACATTGATCTGATAAACGTATTCACACTGATTTAATATGATATTTGCTTCAGTAGAATTTGCATTCTAATGAAGATAGTTACAAGAGGGCAACACTTAAAACAGATAAATAAAACATTAATAGAACTATAGGCATAAAGTAGAGAGGATATCTTAAGGCTGGGACCCCTGACAATAATATTGACGTCATACTAAACAGAAAGCCACTATGGTGGTGTTACTTCATCTCCACTGTTCTTTCTTGTGTATATGTTAGTGTGAGGGAGACGCTGTGACAAGTAGGTATAATATACACCCTTCTGTCCCTAGTAGACACAAGAGATGAAGTTGGATGAGAACTGTTAAGATGTCCAGTCTGGGGATGACATAGAATTCCTCATTGACAAAGCTTTCATTCTGCCTTTATGCTGCTAAATGAATTAACACTCAACAGGGATATTTGCTGGTTGGACAACTTGAAGACAATCCATGAATCAGATCAGGTTCTACCCTGTGCACTTACTCCTGGGCCTTCTTACTTACTTTTATTCTTAATGTTTTTATTCTTTTAGGTGCTGATTTCTACCTTTCTGAACCTCCTCAATAATATGATGCCATTATTTCTATTATTCCAAAACACATATTTTGGACATGCATTAAGCTTTAAAAATAATCTCTGATGTCTAAATCCTCTGGAAATCCTCAAGTAAAGTGGTGATGATGATGATGATGATAATGAGATATAATATGCATTCAGTGATTACTCTAAGTCAAGGAATATGATAGAATTTTAAATGCATTACCTGTGTTAATCCTCACATCACCTCTATAGAGTCAGTCTACCAATTTTATAATCTAGTTAAAATCATAATTTAGAAAGGAGTGTGTGGGTGGTTCAGTGGTAGAATGCTCACATGCCATGTGGAAGACCTGGGAATCAAAGTTTGATTCCCAGCTCATGTGTCTAAAAATAAATCATAATTGAGAAAATGACTCCTATTTATTTACAGGTGAACATTTATGACAATGCTCCCATTGTTATTATTTTTTTTAATCTCCAACACATATCTAGGTACTCTATAAAACTGGTATTGTAGAAGGAATTGGGGGATTTGGTCTTAGCTCTCCTTAGTTCCAAGAGCAGTGACAGTTCCTAACTCCCTTAAAAAGAACAATTTGAAGACCCCAAAGATTCTAGGAGAATGTTGCTATGCAGGTTCCATTTCTCCAGCAAATTCTAGTGCATCCTGAGCCCAACAATTGAGAAACAGCATGAAATAGTACCAGGAACATTTGTATCTGAAGACGTGGCACAAGTTCAGCTTCTGTAATGTTTTAATGATATAATTAACTGAGAATTATGTATAAAAAGGGGCTTCCTGCTTTCTTACATATTGGAAGTGTCATGTACAATGCATAAAAGTATTCTGTAATTCTAATGCTTTATGCACATGTTTGTATGTCATATAGACTATAAGATATCGATATGGTTTATGCATACTTCGGAAGGTCAGATCACATCTAGGAATACATGTTCTGTATGACATGGATATCTGTATATAGCCATAATATAAAGGACAAGTAAATTATTACTTAAAATGACCACCATTAGCAGCAGTGACTTTGTCGTGCAAGAATCCAAGATATGCATGTCCTGAGAGACACCACTTGTAACATTCACCAATAATTTCAGACATTAATTATATGACTATATATGAAAACCCAATGTTTCTTCATTTTTCTGTAAAAGCAAAGATATAAGTAACCTATAGGGTGTGGGGCTCACATGTGAATTGTGGGTGTACGTTGCTTCCATATTTGTATAGGTCAACCAGAGAGAGTAAAGTGTCTCAATGCCAACACCAGGACCTGCTAGGAAAAGTAAATGAATAGTAGGCCTACCTGCCTCTAGTCATAATCTTACATGTTTCCCAATGGTCTTTAAAAGTGTGATCCATTAAGATAAAACCTTGAATAAACAAAACAGTCCATTATAATGCCATTTAGCATCGGACATTATTTGTCAAGGAAACAATTATTATAATGGTAGTAAAACAAAACAAATCAAAATGCCCACAGCTTTATTCAGTGCAGACTTTGATAACATTTGCAGCTCAAAAGCCTAAGGAATTTAGGGAGTAAGAAACAGAAGAGACAGGTAAACTGCAGGGTGTGTGAGTTGGCACAAAAAAAAGGACCTCTCTCATGGCTCCACTCTAGTGTCCCATTGCACCAGCGTTGGCATAATATAGACTAATTTAAACCAGATATGTGAATGGATAGGTTAGCATGATTAAAATTTAAAGGACATTGAGGTTTTAGGTGGGAGAGCAAATGCAATTACATTTGCAATATTCATCAAGCCAAAAAAAGCACATTACTCTCCTCCTTAGGATTGGTTGATGGACCTAAAAATAGCTTGCAAAGCTGAAGGGCAGGGCTCTGGATGCAACTGAAAGTCTTTGTGATGAGCAATTTTTAACTTTATTGGCCTTTGTAACAGTAATGATAGCTTTCTCTCCCAAGGAAAAGTCTTTCTATTTGTCTAACACTTCTCTCTCAATAGCCTGGGAGAACTAAGCACCTATTATTGAATCTTGTGTATAACAGGAATGCAGAGGATTGGGGGAGATTAAAGAAAATGGCCTCTCCGCTTAAATCCATTTTCTTAGGGAGTGAAATCAGAATTATTATGTTTCTTCACACCACAAAGCACACTAACATGAAGAGAAAAATTAGATTTTTAAATCCTTCTCTTAAGGCCCAAGATATTTGCCGTATTTACTCACATTATATGTGTGCATGTTTCTAAGCTTGACTTTATGCTCCCTTTCTCAGTTGTATTGTCTCAAAACCCAAGTAGTTCCATTATTTCCCTAGCTTCACTTCTGCTAAAGCAGTAAACTAAATCCAGGAAACTGTTTTGGCACATGCTGTTTTATTTGATGTTCCTGAGGGTCATGAGAATTTTGCATTCTTCTTAACCAGTTCGACAGATCATATGCACAATTAGTCTTCCTTAATCCCTCCCCTCAGTTAGACCATAGGAGAAAACACACATCCAACAAGGATAATGCTTTTGTACATCCGAGGTTTCTTTCATCTAAGGATCTCAAGGTCCTTGTTACACATGTCAAAAGATCCCTATCACTCTTTCAAAATGGGTATTACAAGATTAGTTTGCAGAAGGGCAAAGGCAGCGTGGAAATATTAAGAGCCTTTCCAAAGAGCATATGCTTAGCATAAATAGATACAACCCTCTCAACTTTTGGATTCCCATTTCCGGGGGGGTATAGAGGACATTTCAATGTACAGGAGGCTTATCTTTTAGGAAATGAGATCCAATAGATCTCTTTTTCATAGGATTGAAGAAAAGACCTCAGAGTTGACTTCTTGTCTTCCTGTTTAATTTATTCGCATGTGCTTAAGAGTAGGAAAGGTGAAGCTACTTTCATTGTCTCTAAAGGTTAAGTGTATGGGGGAGTGATTATGAGTGGATACATATATACCCATGGATTTTCACTTTTATTCAGAGGTCTACAAAGGCTTGTGAAAAGCTAAAATGTGAGGCAGCAGAAGTGCTTATTTGTTTAGTTGTTTATTTTTAATAAACCATTGTGAGGTCTCCGTGTTAAAACTAGATAAAGCCAGAAATTAACATTAATGAGGGCAACATTGACATAAACACAGATAATTCTGCAAGACTCTTTTGAAGGAAGATGTTTGGAACACAGAATGCACATTGCCATTGAAACCATATTAGAAAGGAGGTTAGATTCCCAGACCACCCTCATACAGTTGCTATGCCAATATGGAAATGTATTAATATCCTAGTCATCATTGGTAGCATCTAAAATTAATGTTGTGGTGGTTGTTTTATGGAAAGGAGATGGAAAGAGTATTTCAATATTTCACTTTTCCCAATCATTATCCTTCACCAAAGTTCCACAGTCAAGGGGCCTCTGATTCAAGAATTAGTAGGAACACTCTCTCCTTCTCATACCCCAAACACACTATTTGCAGGAGAAAGAAAATAATTACCCCCATTTCTGAGCTAGCAGTTGCCACATTGGCAAAAGACAGAGCTATATGAATTAGTTTCTTACCTGACTCCAGTGGTGTTGAGGCTGTGAGGGAATTTTCTCTAGTACTTGGAAAGTCAAGGTGTGGAGTAAATCTTCTCATGTTAGAGAGAATATTGCCATCCAGACTCAAGGCTTCACTTCCCGTTCCCACCCATCTCCTACATTCTAATGTGGAAAGCATAGAGAATGGTATTCAATAAATTCTAGTTTCCTCCCAACTCATGTTTCACTACACATTCTTTTGCCAGTATGGAGCACTCAACTTCTGCCAAGGACTCCGTTTTACATTCTGCCTGATTCATTTGTCTCTACTACTGCTGGGGCTGGAGCCTGGTGTGAGCTCTAGTTGGGATACAGAGTCCCTGGTTTGACTCTTCTGGCCTTCCTTCTTGTGATTGAATTCTCCATTTAAGCTCCTATAAGTTCTCCATCAGACTGGGTCTTCTGGAACAAACATAGCCCCATCATACCTGAGCTAGGAACACATTTTGAACATTGTGCTGTGGACCATGTAATTGCTCTCATGGACAGCATCTAGCTTGGCTTGACCAATTTCTTCTCTCTTTGGCCTTTTTTTCAGAGAGCAGGACTTGTCAGGTGCTGACTTGATCCTCCTCCCTAATAGTCTGTGCCACGGAGCCTCTCACTCTACCTTACATGGTACTCACCAGGCACCGTGAATTACATCTCTGTGGCATGTTCTCTCTGCATGGATGTAGAAAAGCTCTCCTGGGGTTAGCATAAATTCAGCTTTATGTCCTCTGGTTAGCTACATTCACTACTTTGTTAAATACATGCAATTATTTCTGTATGTCAGGATTATGCTAAACATTACTGTTTTGCCTGTGTATGGTCAGAAAGAGGGAGAAACAGCTGCAGTTCTTTCCATCATAGTCTTCAGAATAGTGGGAGAAGCAGACTAAAAAGCATATTATCAAGAACTTAAATATGTAATGATGGTTGTGATAAGGAAAATTCTGTGAGAGAAAATTAAGGGAATTAGAAAGATATATTAGTAGAGAACTGACCTGAGGTATCTTTTTAGTTGAAGGAAAAATAGAGATGAGTCAGTGGATAAACCAGAAAATTAACTTCTCTGACTCCTTCATGTTCCTCTGTTATTCTTCTTCTTTATAAAGATGATATGTGGGTTATTCAATGTCAAATTCTTTTATTTTCCAAATATGCTCCACTCCCTCCTTGTTCAAGACTTGACTAGTCAGTGTTATATTTGTCAGATTAACTCCCAAGTTAAACTAAAGATGTACAATACAAGAAGCAGAGCACCTGATATAATGGAGTTTATCAAGTCACTTTCTTGGCATTTTTTTTTTCATATTACTTTGATTGTTTTTCACATTATCATAACCTAATGCAAAACATGTCACAATCATTACCTGAGTTTCAACTATATGTATTTCATCCATCAGTTCATCCATCCCTTGTCTAAAAGTCTTATCACTGTAAATTACATTTGAAAACCTAAAGTAGATGCTATGCATCCCTGTTATTATCGAACAACAGGGGATGCACACATTTTTTTTTAATCGAAATTCTCACTCTGTATTCACTAATGCCTTCCAATATCTTATGGGATATTCAATTTGCAAATTATTAATGAAATGTTTCTAAAAGAAATGATGCCTTCAAAAAAAGAATTTCAACAGAAACCATTTTGCAGAAGATAAGCATCCCAATAATGGTCTGATGATCCCTGCACAGCTGGGGGGAGAATCTAGGCTTTTCAATCTATTCATTCTTTGACTCCTGTGTATGTTTGGAAATATAGCATTATTATTCTATCCACTGAATTTGTCAAAATGCAGTTTTATAGATCTTCAGGAGTATTTTTCAGTCTTTTCCAAGGTTGCTTCTGATCTCCTCTCCTTTCAAACTTCCTCCATTCCACCAGCAAGAACTGTGGTGCTTTTTAAGGCACAGGAGCACAACCTTTACCAGCATCACCACTGTTCTTATCCTCATCATCAGTAAAAACAGCATCTTACTGAATGCCTTTTCAGTATAAAATAGTAAAATAAAGACTGTAGGGACTTCCTATCTAGTTAGAAAGTTAGGCGTATAACACTCAGATTCACTTGAGGCTTAAAATACTGATAATGCTTAGAGGAATATCAATATATGACTTGCACATTTTGTCACCTCAATTTAACTCATGAGGGTTATGCTTAAGAGTGTTTTGGGTTATTTCCCCTAGCATTCATCCTATTTAACACATGGTTTATTATCTATACAAATCCTGAATGATTATAGCTAATTTTGGCATTTATTTAATGCATGCCCTCAAATGCCAAATGTGCTTTCTCTTCAAAGTGTGTATGTATGTTGACTCCCTCCATGTTATCAGTGCCTACCTGATCAAATACCAAAAAGCAGGGTGAGTGTTTGCTCGGTAGTAACTAGCACTGTGGCTCCATCAAGATATGCTGTTTCCATAGGTTCAACAAATAAAATGTTGAGCCACTTCACAACCATTAAGTTAAAATAGTAGTAGGTAAATAAAGTGCATGAAGTATGTGAAATTTTAATCTATGAAGATTTAAAATTTTCATCCATTTTTATGGCATATAATCTGTCCTTTGGGTGGGGAAAAGGTCTTTTCCTTCCAGGTTTTCTAATACCTTGGTATACAATAATCCAGAACTCAGGGCATTTGAGCAATTTATCACAGAGTCCCTAAAATGGGGATTGCTGATTTTAGAACAAATGTTCTATCACAAACTGTGTTTACAGCACATTTGAATTTACTTGTAAAGTGAATTTCATAGTTGTTATCTTAACTTAATTACCATATAATTAAACATATCCAAGTAATATATAATCATTTCAGAAAGAAATTAAACAAAATATAGAAGAGAAAAATATTTTAAATAAAGATTACATCAAATCTCATTGCCAACCCCATATTTCTCAAGTTAAATGCTTGGAAAATGGAATGCTATCTGTTGACTTCCTAATATGTGCAGTGATAACAATAATAGCAGTGACCCTTTTATTGATGACATCCTGGAGCCAGACCCTGTTCTTAGAGCTTTCTGTGGGGGGATGCATCTCAGCCTTAGCATAATTGCATAAAGAAGAGTCAGGTATTGCCCTGGGTTATAAATGGAGAGCCTGCTTACAGTGGTGACAGTACTATACTCAGGGTCACAGAGCTAGGAAGTACTGAAATGGAAGTAAAACCAGACTTTAAAGCACTTTACTTGACTAGTGTTTATGAGTAAATTAGGCATGTTAGATGTCCATAGATTCTTCCTACATGTCCAAACTGTTTCTGATTAACCTACTACACGTTAATTATTTGATTCTTTCATTAATATAAGTTTTCAAAAAAAAAAAACACATTTGGGTACCTTTTCAAAAGTTTAACATTTATAATCTAATTTTGCAAAGTAAATATATGTCTTCTAGTAACCTCGTTCAGAGAGTACACATCGGTGATATCTTCCCTCAGTTCTTTTCAAACTGAGATCATGTTTTGGCCTTGCTCAAATGTGAATAGCCACTTAGCTAGATAGAGAATTGAAGAGTCTTCGTTTTTTCTTCCTTTACGATTTGGTTTCTCATGATACAAAAGAGAAATCTGAAACTAGGTTTAGCAAAGAAAGAGTTGTTTACAGCATCTCTCTTAAAAGGGATATGAAACATTGTTGTGGAGACACATTAGCTTGAAACTTTCTGATCAGTGCTGGTTTTGGAACTCACCAAATGGTACTAGAAGGCAAGGAATTTAATCCAGATTTTCTCATTATTCCTATAGGTACTACTTCATGATGCCAAGGGATGGGTTTCATCTTAAATAAACTATTTGAAAATAATTTTTAAAAGCATTAAAGAAGTGGTTACATTGTTGAAAATATATGTATTTAGGATTTTTACTCTCCTTAAATATTATTTAAGTGAAAACATATAGTTTTGTTTAAAATTTCTATGAAATCTATGTAGCTTAACACATTCAGAAGAGCTATAGCTCACCCAATTTAGATAGATGATCCTGGGCTTGGTAAGACCTTTAAAGGGAACCATAGGAAATTGCTCTTCTTTTGTAAATCAAAAACAAGTTGAAAGTTGTCAATTTCCTATGGTTCAATCTGATATGTTAAATGATCATAAAGTAGCTCTGGGATCGATGAAAAGATTGATGCCAAAGGTACATATCAAAAATTTGAGCAAAACTGTTTCCTAAAAACAAGATTGGGAAAATAAAACATAAATCTCAAATAAAAATGTTGCAACATATAATTTTAAATGTGCCTAGGCAATTAAATTAAAAAATTAAATATTATCAGACCTTGTGCAATATTTGAAAATTTTCCCATTTTTTAATTTCATTGCGAAAATGCAGGACTGCTTTATATTACGAGTCATTGCAGGTTTCTTATAATTGGGGATTGTTCTAGTCTGCTAGCTGCCAGGATGCAATATACCAGAAACAGAATGGTTTTTAAAAAGAAGAATTTTATAAGTTGCTAGTTTACAGTTTTAAGGCTGAGAAAATGTCCCAATTAAAACAAGTCTATAGAAATGTCCAATCTAAGGCATCCAGGGAAAGATACCTTGGTTCAGGAAGGCCGATGAAGTTCAGGGTTTCTTTCTCAAGTGGAAGGGCACATGGTGAACACAATCAGAGTTTCTCTCTCATCTGGAAGGGCACATGGTGAGCATGGCATCATCTGCTAGCTTCTTCTCCTGGCTTCCTGTCATGGAGCTCCCCAGGAGGCGTTTTCTTTCTTCATTTCTAAAGGTCACTGGCTGATAGAATTTCTGCTTCTCATGGCTATGATGTTCTACTGTCTCCAAATCTCCTTCATTCTCCAAAATGTTTCCTCTTTTATAGGACTCCAGAAACTAATCAAGACCCACCCAAATGGGTGGAGACATGTCATCACCTAATCCAGTTTAACAACCACTCTTGATTGGGTTATATCTCCAGGGATATGATCTAATTACAGATCCAAACATACAGTATTGAGTATGGATTATTCTGCCTTTACAAAATGTGATTTTGATTAAAACATGGCTTTTCTAGGAGATACATCCTTTCACACCAGCACAGCTATATATGGCAGTTGAGTCTCTGAAGACACATGCAGGGTTTTTTCTTTATAGTTTAGATTCCATATTTCACTTACACATGTTTAAATATTGTGGCCATTTAACCTGGTATATGTTGAATTTTTTCCATATACAGGATGAAGCCTTCTGTTAGATTTATTTGTTCTTCTACAATATTTATGATTTTTTTTGTCCTTTTTACTTCTTCTGTTATTTTAAGAGCAATGTTTTTCACAAGATGACCTCCATTGGTGCCCACCCCGTACCTGTCATCTTCCCTTTCTTTCACATTTCTGTTCTTTTCTTCTGTGATTTAAATGTCTTCAGGTCTGTGCTCTCCATAATTTATTTGATTTTCTGCCATTTTGATTCTCATCGTGACTGCTCAGTGTGCCTTTTCAAAATCCACACTATGATTATGTGCATCGATTAGTTCTTCTCTCAGGTCTGCCAGTGCCTTTTTCATAAGTCTATTCTCATTTTTCCACTTCTCAGTCTCTTTGTGAGCTTTCTTAAAACAAAATAGTTGCTGTCTATAAATTAATAATCTTTCCTAATGTATGTGTTATTCTCTGTATTTAAGTATTCAGCAGTATACTTATTTTCTGATTTTATGCATTTTTTTTTTCCTAACCTGTGTGAGAAAGGTAGAGAGTTCCAGTCTGGTTCTGCTATGCTGAGCAGGCAGATTTTAAAATATTGTGTTTTACTTCCTGTTTGTGGAAGCTCATCTCTACTGCTCTTGGATGAGGTGGAAAAGTATGCTCTTAATGTAGCCTCAGACTTTGCCATAGTTTGTCTTTCCATTAGTTTTCTGATGCTCTTAAGTGACATGGCATAGAAAAATGTGGAGGAATATATTGGGAAAGGGAAATGACTCCCATTGTCCACCCTGGCCTTTGGCACTTGCCCCTTAACTTCTAATACTAAGGTCCCACTTATTCAGAAATGGCTTTTGTGTTTGCTTCACCATCGTCCTTTAATTTGGCCCCACTATATGGCATTTTATAGGAGTTCATTGAGGGGTGTTGCCACCATTTTCTATATTCATCCCTGATAAATATCTTCTCCCACCTACTCTCCTTTTGGACATATGGTCAAGGTTCTGGGAGAGGAGTTTGGAGGCTCGCTGTTAATTCTGTTTTCTCAGAATATCCTGATAATATTAAGAATTAAGAAATATCAAAATAAATGAATTCATTACTTAAAACCATGTCCCCTGCCCACTCCCCAGCCCTCACACATACAAAGCCGGAGATAGCTTACTACCTACATCTCCTCACACCAAGAAAGGGAGTTTCTTAAATTCAGTTTATCCAATGTAGCAAAAAGTTAAAGCTCTCAACTTTTTCTCAAAGTGAGCCCTTCTGGGGAGATTTTATATTTACGTGTAATTCATTAAATTTGTTGTCACGTTGCAGAGAGGTATCAGGGTGGGAACCTGAGGCCAAGTCTTCCAGACAAGAGCAAATTCTGGGAGGGGGCTTCTGCCTCAGAAGGAAACCCATACACTGACCTGGGCCTATGACTTTCTTCTCTTTGCATCAACTGCTGTCCTATTGGATGTCATTTTCCCCTTGCCCTTTAGAAAATGATGGTGCACATTTTCCCTGTTTTAGGAATAACCTCTTAGGTTTTTTTAATGCAATTCTCAATTTCATAATGTAATACAATATGGCTGGTGGGATGTTGTTCATGATTTGGCTCAAAAGGAAATTCTAGCAGCTGAGAAAACAGAACTAAAAACTGTGCATCAAAACAGGCTTCCTTAGCATCCCTTAAAAGCCAGAACAAACACAGATCCACCAGGATCCAGGGAGTTGGAAAGGCATTTTCTAAGCCTTTCCATTTTTTAAGCATATTTTCTAAGTGTTTCAGGATAGAAACACTCTGAAACTGAAACTCAGTAACCACATAAACAACAACAGATGGTACTGATAAAACTAATGACTTACAGTCAATTTGTTATGAATCATATAGTGGTATTTAATTGCACACATACTATGCACCTAGGTTCTTCAGGGATAAGAACATAGTCGGTGCTGAGAATAAAGATGAAATAGATAGGATGTTTCCTGCCTTTTAAAACTTATGGTGGAGTTATTGGAATAAAATATTTTTAGAGTAATTATAAAATAATGGGAATTCCTTATACATGATAAATATACAATAAATACTTTTGAAAGAAAGTGTACAGTTTTAGTAGGTGATTTTACATTACCATGCTAGTGCTGCAAAACACTATTGCAATATATGATTTCTATTATTATTGTCATCATAACAACTTCA
The DNA here is from genome assembly GCF_023851605.1 of Tamandua tetradactyla. Lineage (NCBI taxonomy): Eukaryota > Metazoa > Chordata > Mammalia > Pilosa > Myrmecophagidae > Tamandua > Tamandua tetradactyla. The sequence continues at coordinate 42,843,839 of NC_135344.1, forward strand.
AGGAGGAGTATTGTGTAGATTTATGTAATCAAAAATGTGTCATGGAGTAAAATGGATTTGGACTAGGACCTTGGAAACCAGATAGAATAATGATATCAAGGGCAAAGTGATATTTTGGAATGAAATGGGATATGGGATTAAAAGACTAGTTACTAGTTTTTTTTTTTGTTTTTTTTTTTTTTACTTATTAGCTATTGTGTTATTAATTTTGTTCCTCTCTGATGATGTTTCCTTATCTGTGAAACAGTGACAATAATAACAACACCTCGGTTGGTGGGTTTTGTGAGACTTTCATGAAAATGTTCATGAAAATGCTTAGAAGACACAAAAACAATCAATAAATATTTCCTAAATCTGTGTTGTCAATCTACAAGGTAAATATGTGTATGTATGTACGTGTGCATCAGCAGAGCCACCAAGGGGAGCATAGGCAGTCATAGTAACATTTATTAAAGAAGAAAAGAAGGAGCTTTCTGGATTCAGTATCATGACTATCTCTGAAGAAAGAATTCTGACCATTGAAAACCTGAGCAGATGGAAATGTTATGGGGAGAAGGGTTTGTTAGAGGACAGCAATGTTGACTTTGATCTCCTTTCTGTCCCGTTTTGGTGGTTCTTTCTCATTCCTCAGACCCTATAATGAATACTCTGAGTGGCCTGGTCCCTCTTGAGTGTGCTCTATTTTGCTAATCGAACCTGGGACCCTAGTATGCATGTTGTCAGTGATCTGCTTTCATGGGGTACTGTACTCCTTTCTCACATCTTACATGTTTGCAGCTTTCCTTGAATTTGAATGATAAACTTTTATCCAGGGTACCATGAAGTGAGATACTAGCTTGGGAATGTCCTATGGGGAGGTAGGAGTTACTGGCAGATTTGGAGGGTGAAAAGGTAAGTGGCTGTGTCTCCCCAGTACCTCTGATACTCATACAGACATGTTTTTCTTTGTCTAAACTACAGTAAACTTTGTCGTCAAGGAGGGAGAGCGTTGGAGGCTCATGTCAGTGTACATGACAGCATCTTCTTTCTTTACTGGCTTTCATTGTCTTCCAGCAGCTTTTTCCCTGTGGCTTTCTCTATAAGGCCTACAGAAACAAGACTAAAACCCATTCTGATTCAGTTGGCCACAACTTAATTAAAAACAGCATCTTCAAAAGGTTCTATTTACAGTGGGTTCACAGCTATAGGACTGGTTAAGATTAAAAACATTTTTCCTGGGGGTGCATAACTCTAGGCTATCACATTGCTCATGAAGAGGTTTGGGCTAATGACTGAAGTCCTCTTGCCATGTAGATTTCTGTGTGTGTGTGTGTGTGTGTGTGTGTGTGTGTGTTTCCAACATACTAAAATCCTCTAAGTTACTGCTCTCCTCCTGACACAAACATTCACCATCTCACAAAAGTTTTCATGGATAGGGCAATGATAATTATTTTAGGTTTGAGGCAATATATCATGGCAATGTAAAAAGAGGGATCAGTGTTTGATAAAACATAACCATTATGACATTCTAGGGGTGGGTGTAGACATATCCTTCGAAGAACACTGTGATCTTTTTGGAAAAATAATTTAGTAGGGCTGGATCATCCTAATATGATGGTGGTAGTAATAAGCAATATTCTGCTGTGTATCTGCTTGGCAGAGTTCTCAGTGCTTAAAAGTATACATTACCTGGTCTACTTGCATCACAACTTTATGACATAGGTACAACCACTGTCATTTTCATTTTACAGGTGAGGAAACTGACAAAGAGACTAAGTGACTTGCACAAGGTCACATGCCTGTAAGTATGAGAGACAGGATTTGAACCTGTGCAACAAGGCTACAGAGGCTGTCCTCATAAATATTAGGCTATAGCATCTTCCTGTATTTGCTTGAGATAATGTGCAATCAAAGTAAAGTGTTGTCTTCCTTGGGTAGTTCCGGTCCCTTCTGAATTTTGGGTTTATCCAGTAAGTTTCAAAGCACTGTGGGAAAGAGAAGCTTAGAAGGGTATTGGGTAACTTGATAGCAGGCAGGGCCTAAGAAAGATCCCTCTTTCTGGGACTCCCACATATTCAAGAGCCACCAAGAGCAATGTTTCCTAGAGTTACAGCCAAGAGAAGTTAAGCACTGCCTGGGGTCTTGGAAAATCCGGCAATGATGTGTCTGTGCAAACGCTGAAGAGTGGCTCAGATTTTTCTTTTTAAATATTAAAGAGAAATAGGACTCCAGATACCTGAAGTCTAGGGACTCTCAAATTATATTATGCTTTATTTAGCATGTATAAAAATAAAATCCTAAGTCTTTGATAAGAGCAAAGTAGTATTCTTTGCCAAATTGAAATCTGATCTAAAACCCTGAAAGTTTGCTCAGCTCTGAATCCGGCAAGTGCAACTCCTCTCACCTGCAGATTTTGTCATAGGCTAGTATTTGAGGATGGCAAAGCCATGGCCACACTTGTCTGCCTGACTCAACGTGTTGTCACATGTTCTTGATGGTTCTCTCTGAGCCCCATTTGGGGTCTGTGACTTTTATTATGCATCTTATAACATCTTGAAGCTTTTCCCACATAAAAGTGTACTACTCTTTATTAAAATGACCTGTAGGTAACTTACTTCTCTGCTAGACTTCAGTATCTTTGAGAAGAAGAACTGCTTTGGTCATCTTTAGATCCCTAGAACCTGCACTATGTCTCACACCTAATGGTTAATAAATATGAATGTAACTGAATCAACATGAACTGCAAGTAGGATTACACTCACTTTGGTATATTACCCACAAGGGATAATTCTTCAAAATGACCAAAGTGAAAATAAGAATCCACAATTTAGGGTCACTTTTATACTTTCTGGTTGACAGTTCGAATATGCCAGACTTACTGCAATATTTAAGTCTTCCAAGGCACAGCACATGGAATTACAGAATTTTGGAGCTTAATGATTTTGTACAAGTGATCTGTCCCAAGCCATTTACTTGCCAGATGATGTAGTTGACTTGAAGCTCTGAAGAAACTTGCCTGTTAACCTTGACAGAGTAAGCTGTGGAACTCACATCTTCTATATCTTAATTAATGGCTGAATCACCTGTCCATGCAGACAGGCAATTGTGCCTCTTTCTCCCTTCATTCTCAAGGAGGGTATTGGGGAATCACTACAAAGATTAATTTCCACCTCTGTGCTTCCTTTTTTTCTTCCATCATCTTATAACTTCCCTGCTAAAACTTCTCCAGATTAGAGATAGGCAGTGGTTGTGTATACAAGAAGCCTTCCCAGAAATCCTCATTTAGTTCCTGGTTGCTTAGTGAGACCATCTCTCTTTTTCTCGGTCCACACACTCAGCTGATTGACTGGTGCAGGTGCCTCACGCCTATTGGCAGTGCTTTAAGTTTTCTCAACCTCAGTTTCCTTGGGAGTAGTGCAAGACTAGTGACATCTTCCCTGTGTTTTTCACAAGATATGTTCTGGTGATAACAAGGCCAAAATTGTATGAATAGATTAGAAAATTGAAAAGAATACCCAGGTTACTTTTCTTGCTGTCATGTTTATATATATATATTTCTCTTTGATTTGGGTTTCTAAAGCTCAGATCTTTTCTTTCAGTGGTCAAGGAGAGATGGACAACCACCTTCCTGTGCCCTTCCTGTGGCTCCTGGTCCATGGGAGCACACAGTCTGGCTTGAGAGCCTTGCCTGAGGTATGGCTCACATGCCACAATTCTGAGTGCCTTGCTAAGCCCTACATGGAGATAGCAAAAGTGCTCTACTAGAAAGGGCTGCAATTCCTAATTCTTGCTGGAGGAATTTTAGAGAGAAAAATGAAAGGATAAAATAAGCTTATACCAGTTTTTATGAAAACAAAATTGATTAAAAATTCTCCCAAGAGACTGCATCATACCCTTTCTTCCTAATAATAAAACTGTTACATTTGGTTCAGATAGGAGAAAGAAATAGCTAAAACAAAGGATAACCAGGATTTTAAGCATTCTGTAAGCCAAGTTTGCAAATAAATGTTAGAGGGAATCGAATGTGTTTACTTGAGAAAAGATAAGACTTGGGAGAAAGCGAGAGTCATCTACAAATACTTCAAAGGATTTGAAATTGAAGAAAGAATATCAGTGTTATTCCAGAAACCAGGACTTGGAACCTGTGGAGATACTTGTTCAACTAAGCAGTCACTCCTACCTGAAACCATTGGCCCAATTTTTGGCTGTGGCCAAGGTTTGGCCTGGCATCCACTGCAGAGCAGGGATGTGTGGAGACAGTAAATAGAGGCACAGGGAGGCCAAGTTTAAGTTCAATGTAAGAGAGAGCAAAAGCTGTAGAGTCAAACACACCTGGATTTGAATGTCTTTCTCTCAGTTAATGGCTAAGGGGACTTGAAAATATTATTTCACCTCTTTGAGGTACTAACCCATAAAATGGAGATAACACTTAATATTTAAGATTGTGACAATTAAACAAAATGATATATGCAAGCTCTTTGCATATAAGGAATATAGCTATTCCTTAAAGAATACCTTCTATGGTCATCTTTTTATTCAAGCCTTCCTAAGGTTGTTCATTGTAGATATGATTGTGCACTATGTGCTAATGAAATAACTGATGGTCCAGGAGGATGAGTAAATTGCCAAATGTTACGGAGCTAGTAAATGATGTTACTAGGGTTGGAGTGGAGGCTCATCCTCTCAGCTATCTGAAAGTAGGATCTACCTTTTCTAGATCTCCATGCTGCCTCTCAGTGAGAGAAATACTTTCATGGGCAAATAAACTGAAAAGCTGTATTTCACTCTCATGGCCAGACATGACTCATTGTACATGCCACTCTACCTGGCATATGGAGAAGATACATCTGGTCAGTCAGTCTAGCTCTCTCAAAATTCAGGGGGTGCCATCATCAGGTAACCTCTAACCCATTCTGTATTTAACTGCAAGCATAGCTCATTGTGCTTGGCTCTATTGTGCTTCACAGATATTGCATTTTTATGAATTGAAGGTTTGTGGCAACCCAGCATTAAGCAACTTTATTGGTGACATTTTTCCAACAATATGTTCCTGCTCATGTTTCTGTGTCACATTTTGGTGATTCTTGCAATATGTCAAACTTTTCATTATTGTTGTTTCTTTTATGGTGACCTATGATCTCTGATGTCACTATTGAAATTGTTTTGGGACATCATGAACCATGCCCATATAAGGAGGCAAACTTATCTGATTAATGTTATATGTATCCTGATGGTCAGTCCTCCTTGTCTCTCTGTTTCCTCTGGCCTCTCTATTCACTGAGACACAAGAAGTTTGTAATGAGGCCAGTTAATAACTGTACAATGGCTTCTAAGTGTTTAAGTGAAAGGGGAATCACTCATCTCTCATTTTAAATCAAAAGCTAGAAATGATTAAGCTTAGTTGAGGAAGGCATGTCAAAAACCAAGATAGGCTGATAGCCAGCCCTCTTGTGCCTAACAGTTAGCCAAGCTGTGAATGCAAAGGGAAAGTTCTTGAAGGAAATCAAAGTGCTAATATAGTGAACAGACACATGATAAAAAAGCAAAACAGCCTTATTGTTGATATGGAGAAAGTTTTAGTGGTCTGGACAGAAGATCAAAGTAGCTACAACATTCTCTAATGTTGAAACCTAATCCAGAACAAGGGCCTACTTTCTTCAATTCTATGAAGGCTAAGAAAGGTGAGCATGCTGTAGAAGACAATTTGAAGCTAGCAGAATTTGGTTCATGAGGTTTAAGGAAAGAGCCATCACCATAACATAAAAGTACAAGATGAAGCAGTAAATACTGATGTAAAAGCTTCAACAAGTTATGCAGGAGAGTTAGCTAAGAAAATTGATGAAGGTACCTACACTAAACAACATTTTTCAATGTAGATGAAACAGCCTTATATTGTAAAAAGATGCCATCTAGGCCTTTCATAGCTAGAGAGGTAAAGTCAATTTTTGGCTTCAGAGCTTCAAAGGACATGCTAAGTTTCTTGTTAGAGACTAATACAGCTGGTGACTTGAAGGTGAAGCTAATGCCTATTTACCATTCTGAATATCCTTGATCGGGCCCTTCAGAATTATGCTAAATCTACTCTGTTTGTGCTCTATAAATGGAATAACAATGTCTGAATGACAACACATCTATTTACATCACGGTTTACTGAATATTTTAAGTCCAATATTGAAACCTAGAGCTTGGGAAAAAAATCTCTTTCAAAATATAACTGCTTGTGGACAGTGCACCTGGTCATCCAAGAGCTCTGATGGAAGTGTACAATGAGATGAATGTTGTTTTCAAGCTGCTAACACAACATCCATTCTGCAGCCCATGGATCTAGGAGTCACTTTGACTTTCAAGTCTTATTATTTGAGAAGTACATTTCATAAGCTACAGCTGCCATAGATAGTGGTTCCTCTGTTGGATCTGGGAAAAGTCAACTGAAAACTTTTTGGAAAGGATATACCATTCTAGATGCCATTAAGAACATTCATAATTGATGGGAGAAGGTCAAAATATCAACATTACCAGGAATTTGGGAGAAGTTGATTCCAGACCTCATGAATGACATTGAGGGGTTCAAGACTTCAGTGAAGGAAGTAACTGCAGATGTCATAGAAATAGGAAGAGAACTAGAATTAGAAGGAGAGCCTGAAGATGTGACTGAATTGCAGTGATCCCATGATAACACTTGTATAGATAAAGAGTTATTTCTTATGGATGAGTAAAGAAAGTGGTTTCTTGAGATGGAATCTATTTCTGGCAAAGATGCTGTGAACATTGTTGAAATGACATCAAAGGAATTAGATTACAAAACCTCAGTTGATAAAGCAGCATCAGGGTTATAGAGGATTGACTCCAACTTTGAAACAGGTTCTACAGTGGGTGAAATACTATCAAGCAACATTGCATATTATAGAAAAATCTTTCATGAAAGGAAGAGTCAATCGATGCAGCTTTATCATTGTGTTATTTTAAAAAATTGCTACAGCCACCCCAAGTTTCAGCAACCACCACTCTGGCCAGTCAGCAGTCATTGACTATGAGACAAGACCATCTACTAGTAGAGTAATTATGATTCATTGAAGGTCAGGTGATGATTAATATTTTTAGTAGTAAAGTAGATTTAAATTAACGTACATACAGACTACATTATAGTATAAGCACAGCTTTTATATGCACTGAGAAATAAAAAAAAATTGGGGCAAATTTCTTTATTGCTATATTCACTTTATTGTGATGGTCTGGAACTCAGCCTGCAATATCTCTTAGGTATGCCTGTAATTGGATGCGCTTTTCTTTGATCCAAGGAAATACTCATTGACAGCTGACTCTCATAGGATTTGCCTGACCTGGAATGAGAACCATAAGCTTCTGATTCAATGTTAACCTTTAATTTGTGGAGCTACAAAACTGGGATTTGATGATTATTTCATTTACTCTTTCATTCAGTTGATATAAGGACTGAACAGGTAGCCCTTACAGAGCATGATTCAAAGGGCATCAGAAAAGCCCTTACCTACCCAATTCAGAGTGCCCTCTTCTCACCCACCCACCCCTTCAGGCACACTTTGAGTCTAGCCCTTCCCAGCAGGTCTCTTTTAACAAGCAAACACCCCTAAAAAGGGAAGCACTCTTTTATCTATAAGTCACTTGCCCTGTTGATGTCAGATAGCTTTCCTATGAAGCAAGATTGATGAAGCTGCATAAGGGGAGTAGGACACCCTTTCAGTTGGGAAAAGAATAGAAGAAAAAAATTGCACATGATATATTTGATTTGCACTTTATTTAACTGTAAAATTTCAAAATTTGACCAAGTACTTCGCAAGCTACTCAGTGTTTTGAGTCCTATAAGCTTTGTATTTTATGTGCTTCCCTTCCCCATTCTTTGTTCTCCCTCCTTCACTGTCTCTCTCTCTCTCTCACTTGCAGCTTGAAAATTCTGGTTAGCCTTGGTTTAGGGTAGATGTCCTGGTTTATCGCCAGTAACCACACTCCCCATTCTGAGGTACTGGAACACTTCCTCAAAACAGAGAGTGCAAGGAATAACAATTAGGTTTCAAGCTGCATTTAATGTTGAAGTATGAGACTACAAATTGATCTTAGATCTCTTCGGTCAAGCATGACCTCACCTTTGACTCCTGCAGAAACTGCTGTGGTGCCAGAGCAGTAGCTGTGCAATAGTGCAACCAATAAAGAGGGATGGAGGGGCTCATATTCTCTAAAGCAGAGAAAAATAGAAAAACTGCCAACAATTATTCTGCATTAGAAGTACCTGCTCCTGGAAAGGCAGCCCCGAACCCATTATGGTAGTGTACACCTCTGCCTACAAATGATGGAAATTCATAGACCTTTTGCATTATAACCTAGCTCTTTTCATTGGAGAATACAGAGGCTGATATATTCCAATACCTGACACAAAAACATCTAGCAAGATGGGTGTTCAATGGTGAATAATAACCTGTATTTATCTGTTTAGCAAATCTATATGTAATATATATTTTTTTAAATCTCTTGTACAAAGGAGAAGATCAAACATTTCACATTATGTCATTGATTCTCAGATAGCTTCCGTGAGGTGAGAGAGTGGTATTGTTGCTTCATTAGAGACAGGATGAAATAAAATCCAAAGAGAGTATGGATATGTCCTGGAGTTAGGTAATTTGTCATTGACAAAATTGAGAAGCAAATGCAATGGAGTAAAAGGAGAGTATATTTCTAAAAAAAAAAAAAAGAAAGAAAAAAAGAGAAGAAGCAGAAAGATAGGAAGAGGGGAAAAATGATATCAAAAGAGCATTTCCTCCCAAGTTGTCAATGAAACTTAAGCATAATTTAAAATGTATGAAAATCAAGGATGATCAAGGAGCAAAAGAATAAGATGTTGATTTCAAATCCCTTTGTTGTAAAATAATTGTGGCTCTGTTTGCAAAGTTGCTTTCTGAGCACCGAAATATCACAAATCCAGAATTAGCAATGTAAGGATTCACCTTTATATTTTCATTTTTAATGTTAAAATAAGGTATAATCTATAAAGTAGAGTAAATAAATACCCTTTGTTTCTTCCCAAACGTCAGCTTTTATGATACAATTTCACACCCAATAGGAAAAAGCAATATCAGATCTTTCCCAAAATTTCAAGAATTTAAATGAATATATCAGCCCTTGCAGCCTGGCTTCCCCATACCGCCTGCTATTCCAGGATTAACTGCTGTGTGGCGTCCGTCCCCTTCAAATGAACAGACTCTGGCTTCCTCCAGCTCCTACTCCTCTGCCTTGTTGTTTGAAAATGGTTCTCTCTGCTGTCACTGTAACAAACGGTTCTAATTGCTAGGTTGACTGTTATGGTGGAAATTGCAGCAGTCCACAGTTGACGCCTTTCACTCTGCTTTAGTAATGACTAGGAGAGTCAAACTGCCCCTTTCCTGACAGAAGGAAGAAGATAATCTTAAAAACAAAAATAATGATAAATAATAAATCCTTTTTAAAGAAGCAGAAAACAAACACACTTTCACAATGGTTGCAGTCTATTCTCTTTGTAGTACATTAGCCCTCAGGAAGGGATGGAAGTTCATAGATGTGTTTCCTTGTGTCCTTTGTGGTGATGATGGTGGTGGTCATGTTTGGTTTTGTCTGTGAAGTAATGCATGGTAGGTAATGATTTGGAATTGTAAACTTTCCAATTTATTTTCATGGCAATCTCTGAGATGTGTCCCTGGAGGAAGGCAAACAATTGCAGTTTTAGAGCTGAATTGGCCTCTCTCTGTCTCTCTCTCTTTCTTTCTCTCTCTTTTTCTTCCTTCTTACATTAGAACACATGCAATCTCCTTTTGCATAGGATTATAAAATTCCAAAATTCTAATAAAGTGCTAGAGGAGTATGCGATGGGCTGAGAGGGTCAATGTGTTATTGATGAAACACTCCATGATGGGAGACGGAAAAATGAGAGCAGTTATTGTCAGATTTTACTGCCCAGACAGAATTCAGGTTACAAAAGGCAATCCCTAATTTGGGAATTTAATCAGATAGCAAGCACCAAGGACAGCAGCTGCTGTTACATTAGCTTGGATAAAATTATAGGGCCTATCAATCCTCATGCTTCAGGGCATAAGCTGATCACCAGCTGAGGTCAGGAGGAAATTTCCCCAATGGCAGACACTGCACACTTATATCCATTATATGAGATTTAACTCCTACCCTTAAAGCATCTGGTGTTATTTATTATCAAATAAACACAAACATGCAGCATGTACTCATACTGGTACATATGTGTGTACACACAGGAAACTAGATAGACACAGAAGTGAATATTGGTCTCAACACTGAAGTTTTACATGAAATCATAATGGGCCAAAAGAAAACCTTCTTTTCATAGTCTGCTACACTTAAAGATTCCTTTTCTCTTAAATCTTTGTCATATCCCTGTTGCTTATTTTCCATGCATGCAGTGTCACCAAATATTCACATTAATGTATATGAAAATTAGCAGCTGAAAATGACAGAAGTTTATTATCTCACTGCAGCTGTGGGGCAGGGGTCTTGGTAGGAGTTAGCTGGATCATCTGCTCAGGGGCTCACCAAGCTGCAAGGTGTGGCCTGGACCTAGACTTCCATCTGAGACTTGGGGTCCTCTTCCAGCTCATTGGTTGTTAGCAGAATTAATTTCCCAGTTATGGGACTGGGGTCCCTGTTTTCTTACTCATCGCCTAGGGGCTGTCTGCTCTTCCTTGCCATGTGAACCACCCCTTTGGCAATTCACAATATAGATGTTTGTTTGCTTCCAGGCCAGAAGGAGTGTGTCTATTTGACTTTTTCTCCCTCTCCAATCTACCAGCACAGACTTTTAAACAATGCAAACTAACCAATGGAATGACTGTTCCAGCATATTCACAGATTCATCCCACACTCAAGGGAAGAAACTTATGCAGGGTATATACATCAAGGGGAGGAAATTTGTGGGTCATCTTAGAATTCTGCCTACCACTAGGCTCTAGTGAAAACTGGCAAGATTGATATTTGTAGCACAGGTCTGCTTAATTTGGCTGACTCTACAGGACTAAAAAAAAAGCAACTATTAAATGGGAATGGTCATTAATTTATTCTGTTATTTCTATTGATAATTGTCCATCAGGGAGTGATAGATCCTTAGCAAATTTATGAGTATAACCATATAAGTAGAATGCTGGCTAGGAAATTGGAGGTCACCTAGTTCAATCCTCTCTACATTGCATATAAAGAAACTTAGACAGAACAAAATTAGCTAGTTTGACTAAGTTGGCACTGCCATTTAAAACCAGGATGAGAATCTGTATCTCCAGCCTCCTAAACACATTACATATTTGCCTTTGATCCACCAGGCCCTTTGCCCACTTGAGGGTATTTATTTGCACTTCTGTAGATACCCCAGTGCCCCAGTTTTCTGTGCATTTTCATGCAACAAAACTGCTTCTTTTGAATGATAATTAACTCACTCACACTGAGCTTTCAGAGACTAAGTGTATTTTGAGGATGACTTCTTAACCTTACCTTGGGAGTAGCATTTTCACAAAAATAAGTGCATTAAACTAAAAAAGAAAAATAAAACTCTTAACATAGAATTCCATGTGAGAGAGAGCCAGTAGGAGAAAGGAGAGCTTGTTTGTGTGTGTGTGTGTGTGTGTGTGTGTGTGTGTGCGTGTGTGCAGACACACACACAGAAAAGATCTGGACTGTTGTTCCTAATAGCAAAGCAGATGATTTCCTCTTTGGGGTCAATTATCTAATAAAAGTATGACTGAACATGGAAATATAGGGAACTTTTCCTTTCTTAATTAATCATGCAGTGGGTTCTCCATTTCCATAAGCTTTTTTTTATCATCAACCTTCTCTTAAACTAACTTCTCATTGTCTAATGAATGACTAGCAATCTGGGGGAAGTTCATGAAAGTTCTCTTGCTATGAACAACTGTCAAGATAGAGAACCCCTAAGGCAGGAGGTACTCTGGTAGCTAGAGAATCTTGGAATTTGCAGATAAAATGCTGAAACTTATCCTAGATTTAGTAAAATAATAACAGTTACAGCATCACAACAGCTTTTTGCACAATGCTCTCTCTTTAGGTGCCTATAATGAATCAGCTTTTTGATTAAATAAACATCTACCAGTGATTGAGATTGAGAATGGAAGTAGGCCATCTTGGTGAAAGACAACTGAAAATGGACTTGCTCAAGACAGAGTTTTATGAAACAGATGGGTGCTGAGTGTTTGTATCTGATGCTTTCACTATGACCACGGTTCACATTTTAATCATTTGTGACTGAACAGAGTGAGAAGGAGAAGAAAAACAGTCCCTCAGAATCTTTATTAAGAAGCATAATTCTGGGTGGGCCATGGTGGTTGCCCATGTAAAAAAAAAAAAAGAAGCATAATTCTGTGGCTTGGGTGGCACTGTAAATGTGCCTGTGAATTCCATAAAGTCAGTGTTTCTAAAATACGCATGTCCTCCACCTAAAACGTACCATAGTCTTAAGATATGTGCCAATCAAACTTTATGTGTTCAGCATGAATTAGTCATCCTCATATTAGACAGGGAAAGATGTCACTTCATTTGAGCTATAAGGAAAAATCCTCATACCTCTTAAGAAATGTCAACGTTTCAAACAAAATATTGTTGCAATCTGAAAATGAACCATTTTCTCATCCAGTAGTCATGCTTTTCTACATTTTCAAACAACTGTCTTGATTTCAGATTTGTCCTCATACGAAAAAATATATATATATTTCTTCATAAATATCATCTTCCTGGTCCTACTGTCTGACTAACCAAATCCCACCTGATCTTTCAATATGGAGCCTATCTTCTGCTTTCTATATCAAGATTTTCTATATCAAGATTGTCTAGCTCAAAACAATTCCTGCACTTTCTGAACTCACAGGGCCTATTTTGGGGGGAATTTATTTTAACACATAACCATTTTTATCTCTGTTCCTTTCAGTAAGTCTTATTTCCAAATAGATTGCCAAATTCATTGAAAATAGGACCTTTGTCCACAAAATTTAAGTTCCTCCCACAAGAACTAGCATAGTGCTGAAGAGAATAAAGCCTTGCAAAATTGGAAAATTAAACAAAAATAGAAAAAAATATATCAAGTGAACATTGATCTTTTCAGAATAAACATATTAATTTTGTCATTCTTATTTTTTGTGTGTCTCAATTGCACTTATTAGCATTTTTGTTGTTTGCTTTGTTTGGCAAAAGTGCCTGGATTTATTTAACATTGGCAACTTGAAATACATTTGGTAGGGGCTAATTGCCACACAATTCTTGTTCGGGCAGATGTATATTAAAAAAATATATACATTAAAAAAAAGATAAGGTAGGGAGATCTAGGTAAAGTTTATGCCTTCCAGCTTATTTGGCTGTCAAATCAACCTCTTGCCTCTTCTCTAAGACAAAAAACTCAAAAAGATTTGCATATTTACTCCTAAGAATTGCTATAAAATGACACCGTCAACATAATCACATTTTAAAACAGACTGAGGAATTCACTATATAAAAGGATTTTACTGTCAATCCTCTCTGAAGTCAATAATCATATTGTAATGTGTTTTATCCTGGGATTTCATATGTCAGTTAATTAAGGTGAGGCACACCTATAGAAAGCAGCCAACTAGATATGTTTTCCATTTGCATGTCTTCCCAGCATGTCAGCAACCAATAGCTTGGCCAGATCTCCAGTCACATACACCTTAAGTTTTAATGGTTACCATGGCAATGAAAAAAAAAAAGGCATTACAAAATGCACAAGCTGTTAACATGTTGCAGAAGCCAAAAGAAAGAGCTAAGAATAAACTTCAGCACATTCCAGATCCACCAAACTAGAAGAAAACTGCTGTTAAACCAACGTCATGTCCCAGTTAAGTAGCTCATTAATCTGTAGCTGAAACTGTGTATCACTCTGAGCTCCTCATCAACTGGAGCCGAGGCCATCTCCGCTATGAGAACATGCATGAGTGTGTCAGAGTGAACAGGGGTGTATATTTGGGGGGGAGTGGGGGTGCAGGGAGAAAGAGATAGAAAAAGAATAAACAGTCTGCAAATTGAGTCTCAGTTCCTTCATCAACAAGAAAGAAAATGTTCATGTTTTCCAACAGGGATGACAGACAAGAGAATTTAGCTGAATCTAATTTAGATAAATTTAAATTTTATTGGGAGAGTAAATCATTATATGCATAGACAAGATGAACACTTCATTCACTTTGGGCTTTTCAGCCAGAACCCAGATATTTGGGCTGCAAGGAAACAAAAAATATAGACCCATCTAATCTCATGCTGGAAAAAAGTGCTGCTCACCAAGCATCTCCTCAGAAGGGAACCTGCCTACATATTGATGTGGTTTCCAGAGTAAAGAAAGAAGAAAAAGAATATCCTTAGTTTGGGGATATGAAACCACCCAGGAATTAGGGGCTGCCAACATTCACTTTGACAGGGGTGTTGGTTATGGAATAAGCAGACTACCAAGGAGAGAGGGAAACTATCCATCTACAGACACAGACCCAAGCAGAAAGGAGTTAATGCAAGAGGTGAAGCACTGAACATGGTATAGAAATCCAAGAGGGGATTCTGTGTTCCAAGAAGGGTGATCACTCAGAGTGGGGACAGACTGCCATCTTGAATTAACCTCCAGAATGTTGTGGACACCACTCTGAGGAGTCCCTTCCATCTACGTCTTTGAGGCAGAGCTCTCACCATTTTCAGTCACTGCCCTGCTTAGACCCTGGAATATCTGTGTGCTGTTTTGTTTACTGCCCTTGCTCCATCCTCAGCTCCCAGCCTATTTTAGTCTCTTTTTACATCTCTACCTCTAGTAAGACCTGGCTCCACACCATGATCCAAATCCAAAGCACCCCTGGTAAGGTCCATTTTTTACATGGCCCCTGGTTGCACACTATTCTGTCCTTTTCTCCACTCTTGAAAGGCTTGAAAGCTCATTTAAATTCATGACTTCTCTATTAGACCTTCCTCGACAGCCCTGGAGTCCTCTACGTTTCAGGCCAAGTAAGTTCAATGTCACCCAGCATTTTCCCTTTTTATCTTTTTTGTTTTATTTTATACTCAACACATACAATACTGTCTATTTACTGCCAAGGAAGACTTTCTTTGCCTGTTTTAAAAACATTTCTGGTCAGGAAGCAGAAATAATTTTGCTTAAAATATCTCTGTATGTATTCAAAACAGGCTCTTCAGATGATATATATTTGTTCATGAATTACAATTTGTTGAAAACCAGACACTGTGCTAGGCATATGGGATACAAAGTGAAGGTAAACCACGTCTCTTCCCTCAAGAAGCTTTGTGGTCCAATAGGGGAGGGAACCAAAGCAAAATGTGAATTGTGTGCCTAGAGTTCTGTGAAGAACATAGAAAGTGCATCTAACTAGAGGAGATGCCTTCTTCTGCCAAGCACTAAGAACTAGAAAGAGATGGGCAGGCATAGACTGGAGATAAAACATCCTTCGGGGTGGACACAGTATGTGAAAATGGTCAGAACTTAGGAAGACTAATTTGAAAACTTGGAACTGAGTTTAGTTCATATACTAGACTGAGAGACAAATTAGGGTAGAGAGGCAGAGAACAAACAGACTTGGAAAGCTTGGGATCAGTGTTGTGGCATTTCAACCTTAAAATCCTGCACGGTGTAAACAGAGCAGTGACATGGTTAGCTTCATATTAGCAAAGACTGCTTTGATGACAATCTTGAAGAAGGTAAATATGGGCTCGGCAGAAGGAAAAAGAGAAGAGCTTGCAATATATTGCAGCAATCCAAAATGAGATTTCTGAATCAATGTGGAAGCAATGAGAATGGAGATAAGCAGATAAAAACAAAAATACTTATCAAAAGAAATTTTATCATAAAGGAGGGACTGAGGGAATAGTTCAGCCTGATACCCCCGTTTCTGGCTTGCATTTCAATAAACAGTGTTACCGTTTGCTGAGAGAGGAACTCAAAAAGAAAGAGTGGGTTTGGGGATGGATATAATTAGTTCACATTTGGACTACGAGCCTTGATGCATCTGTGGGAGACTTCCAGTAAAAAGTGAATACTAGAATATGGGTCTCCAGGAGGGGAGGCAGTGCTGCTGAAACAGACACTCGCTCCGTCCACCTTCAAATCAGTATGACACTGGCTCTGTCACTAGGCTAACCAGAGACTAATTCCTTCAAAAAGAGGGATGTGCTTTCTGTATGGTCCCACTCTATAGGTAGTGGTCTCTTACCTTCCCTGTCTCCTAACTACTCTCCCTTTCCCATTTTTTTCTGAACTGAAGTAATTAGAAATTTCATATGCAACTCACCTCCCTACCCATTTACCCTTTGGGACTCTGGAAGATTGAAGACTTCCAGAAAAAGAGAATAAATCTCTAATGATATAATTTCATGAAATAAATTAATTCCATTTCAGGTTAATGTGGGTAATAATAGGTGCTATTTTTAGGAAGCCTCCAATTGAATTTGGAAAGAGGGACATGCCCATCATAATCACACAGCAAAGGCAGGTCTCAAATCCACTGATTTGTAACAATAGCTGCTGCTTCAATTGCACTAGACACTGAAAAACATAGTCCTAGTTAAAGACATTGAATCCTCACAATGGCTCTAAGTAGTAGGCAGTGTACTTTCTCAATTTTCAAATGGGGAAACTGAGTCATAAAACAGGTATGTGACTCGGGCAAGGTGAAATAGCTTATAAGTGTTGGAGCTGTGACTCAAACCCAGAAAGTCTCCAGAATCCACTATAAATGATTCTAGAATGAAAGGATTAATTAATACATGAATACATGTTAAAGTCAAATAATACTATATAGAAAAGACATGATAGAGAAGCTGATTCAATGCTTCTTGACTTACAGATCATTTAATTGTGGTTTAGATTCATGAATTTCTAATTCCTTAAGGACATTTTGGCATTAGTGGAGGTCAGATGGAGGAATTTCAACATTCACTATTCTCAAACAACTTCCAATTGTAAATGCTAAATAAAGTGGGGGATGTAAGAGATCAGTGAAACCTTATTCCATTGTCAATACCAGAGAACCACACAGAAGAAGTGACATGAGCTTGGAGCTCAGACAATTGAGTTTTTATCCCTTTTATACAGAGTATTAGTGGAATGACCTGAGGAATATTATTTTAGGTTTCAGAGACTTGTTTCCTTTATCAGTAAAATGGAAACAGTGTTGGCAAGTCCATAGAGTGTATGGTTGAAGATTATGTTAGGCAATTTATCTGAAAAGACTAGCTCATAGCTTAGGAAAGAGTAAATGTCTTATAAAAACTTGCTATTATTATTATCCACATTAACCTAACCAAAGAGCAAGGAGAGACAAAATGTAATTTGACAAATTATAATCACATATTTGTACATAGTTTATTTTCTCATCAAACCCCTGAGCAGAAAACAGGGCAGGCATATTATTTGTCAAATGAAGTAACTGAGGTCAGAAAGATTAAATTACTATCCCAAATTCCCAAAGCTATTAGTTTGTGAAGATTCAACACCCTAGGTCTCTGCCATATAAGTTAAAACAAAGTATTTCCACTATCCTTGCTAAACCACAAATATTGCCCCAAACCCAAGCCATTTGATCAGAATCTTTAGGATTACTGGCAATTTAGAACAGAACACACATAACAATCAAGTTCCTCATGCTTCTGTCCAGGACCCAAACTCTTTGTCCTCACACTTCCTATCTATTGTATTCACAAGTCTGCCTTGATAAAATAGGATGATTTAGTTCTTATTTAGAGGGTGGGCTGAAGGTCATGGCTGGCAGTCAGACAGCAGAGAGCTGCCTACTGCCTTCTACAGCAGTTTGACTACAGCAGATGGGTTTTCCTTGGAGGTCTTCTGTATCACACACTGACTCATCCGAACACTGACTAGTTGTGAAGTCTGATAAGCTCACAGCCCAAGGAGGTATATGGCCTGTGTTCAAGTTGGCAACTGGGCCTGAATCTTCTCCTGTGCCCTCTAAATGCAATTGCTGGGGATGTTCCGGAGCCCACCAAATGCAAGGATGTGCCTCAATGTGTCCAGTGTTCACACTTCACTTTCCAATGAGAAAGGTTCCAATTACAAGCCCAAACCACCCTGCTCCCTTTCGTCAGGCGGAAGCAGTGAGCACTCAAGCTGTTTTCAGCCTCCCAAATAAGTGAAATGTTTGACACGAAAGCATATGCTTTTTGGCAACTTTGTTTAATCCACATTTTAGAGGGAAAATTGAAGCTCCAAAAGGTGTGAAAAAGATTAGTGGAATGTTTCAGTATCTGGAGGAAAGCAGATCGTGTTCCCTCCTCCTTCTGTTCTCTTTCCTCTTCCTTCATGTGCAGATATTTGCTTTTTAAAAGCTGCCATAGAAAGGAATCTTTTAATTAAGAATCTGAACTACCTAACTGCAGAACAGAGAGAAATATCAAATGACACCGGATGCAAGAACCATCTGTAAGGCAGAGATGGCATAATTCTGCTCTTTAGAAGGGATACTATTCTGTGAAGAGGGTCACAGAGACAGGTTTGTTTTTTTTTTTTTTTTTTCGTATGAGTTAAGTTCTATTTCCAATGCATCCAGATTTCCTACTACAAGATAAAGATGTGACTCCCCCAGGCAGAAAGTTACCTTGCCAAGATTTACTTAATATTTTAGAGAATGCAGAGTCTTGGAGGCAATTGCTTTCATAAACCACTTTTCCAGAAACTAGGGGATCTCATTCAACTCAAACAAGCTTTAAGGGAGCACAAACTGGGATTCCAGTTCATGAGAAACCCACGTGGATAAACATCATTTCTGTAGCTGGTTTGGTGGGGGCTTTGGATCAGGCAGTGGCATTGGTGCTATGGTGAGTATGGGGAGAAGAGTAGAAGGAAAAGTCATCCATTTTCTCATCTTTCCCAGGTGCATTGGCTTTGCAGATTGTGACTCTACTACCCCAACTAAGGC
Source organism: Tamandua tetradactyla (assembly GCF_023851605.1). Taxonomy (NCBI): domain Eukaryota; kingdom Metazoa; phylum Chordata; class Mammalia; order Pilosa; family Myrmecophagidae; genus Tamandua; species Tamandua tetradactyla. The sequence goes on from NC_135344.1 coordinate 42,862,780, forward strand.
ATTGCCTGACATGAGTGGCAAAAGCATCAGCTTTCTGATGTTAGAGAATCAGGGTCAGTTTTTCTAATAAGTTACTGAATCAAATCTCTACTACATATGGCTAAATCTCTATTGATTCTAAAAATAGAATATTATATTTAGACTGAATCATGAAACTATTACAACACTTGAAATCTTTTATACTTATGCAACAATGTAGGAATCAATTTTTATTCCTTTTTAAATTCTAATTATTCCAAGTAATTTTCCTAATACTTTAGGAAGCATCTATTTGGGAGGCAATATGAGTATACAGTTCTAGAGCCAGATTTTGTGAATTCAATTTCAAGCTCCTCTACTTACTATGTGACCCTGGGCAAATTATTAAACCTCCGTTTCTTTAAAATGGTAATGATAATAATAATAATAAAGTATTCCACATATTGATATTGTGAGGATTAAAAGAATTGATATAGGTAAAGCAGTTAGAATATGTGTGGCATAAATTAGATATAATAAATCTTAGCTACTTCTATTATCATCATTATTTATGAGTTTCAAATTGCTTTTATGACTATTTCAATTGATAATGACAATAATAATTCTGTCAAAATTAGAGTCAGAAGAAGAGTCATTTTTATCCACATGCCATGAAAGATGAGAAAGTACAAAGTAAAATTTGAGGGCTAATTTTTCGACTGTGATTCTAGTTCCAGGCAACAAGTCTCACTTAGGTAGCTGTGATCTCAGATAGTCCTTTAATCCTGCTCCAGATCTAAAACCATGAAATGGAAACAGGGTTCCATTTTCTACTGGCCTCAGAGATGTCCTATGAAGGTCAAATTAGGTGGTTCATTCATATGAAAGTTCTTTCAAAAGTCTCAAGACTTTTGCCCACACAAACTCAGTCTCTCTAGTATATTTTCCTCAGGCAGCAGTCTCATTTGATGCTGACTGAATATAACTGTGAAAGCAATGACATAATCAACCCACCCTGTAAAGCCCAGCCAGAGAAAAGGGTGTGGCTCGGGCAAGGAAACGGAAATTGTCACTTTGAGAATAACTGTGTCTCATAGGTGAAAATCACTGGATGAAGAAAAGATCGATTCACTTATTCCATGTCTTCAGAGTTTATCTGAATCATTCCTTTGTTGGTGACATACCTATACAGAGTTTGAAGGTTAGCAATGATTAAACAAACAAATGAACAAACAAAAACCCCTCATTTGTCTTCAAATTAATCAATTTTGTTCTTTTCTTTAAAAGTGGACCAGTTGTTTCTATGTAGAAGAAAAGAAAATGTCTCCATATAGATTATGGTGGTGAAGGTATGTCTATTTACTTAGGTTGGATTTATGAAGTGTAAATAAAATTGTTTAAAAAGGAACAGCGAAGGGGTGCAAGTGTAGTTCAGTGGTAAAGTTCTTGCCTGCCATGCAGAGTTCAATTCCTGGCCCATGCACTTTCCAAAAAAAAAACATATGGAAAAAAAAACCAAAACAAATAAACAAACAAACAAAAAGTTCAACAAATGTGCTGCAATAATGGGATACTCACATAGAAACAGAATGAAATGTGACCCCCACCATACAGAAAAAAAACAAAAACAAACAATTGTTAGAGAAAATGTTGAGAAAGAGATGTACCTATCTATCCATTATTGGTAGGGAAACTGAGAGGTGCAGTCCCTCCAGGGAGCAGTATGCTGTTTCCACAGGAGGCTAGGAGTGGGGTTGCCATATGATCCTGAAAACCAGTTGCTAACTATATACCTGGAGAAACTGAGAGTGGTGACATGAATTTGCACATTGGTGTTTATGGTGGCAGTTTTCACAATTCTTTATGGATGGAGGTGGCCTAAGCATACAACTTCTGAGGAACAGAAGGGGGAACAGTGGTGTTTACATGCAAGCGACTACTTAGCAGCTGCAAGAAGAAATGAAGTTGTGAGGCATGCAACTGGTGAATGAACCTTAAGGACAGTATGTTGAATAAAATGTCTGAAACCAAAAACAAAATATTATCATGCCTCGCTCATATGGATTAAATATAATATATGAACTCAAAGAATTGAAGTTGAAGTCATGGGTAATCCGGTTGGGATCTATTTTAAAGGGACCTAGATTGTAAGCTCTTACAGCAGTCACATATATTCATGAGTTCTGTTATTTGTAAATTTTGAGATACTGAGCTGTTTATATATAAGCTGGTCATTCCGAGAAACTTTGGGTATTATGTGACACCTGAGACTCAGAGTGAGAGCACTGAAGCTATGAAATAAGCATTATCCCACTCAGTAAGTGTTAAAAAAGTTGAAAAAGTGATGAGACTTTATCTAGAGGTATGAATGAAGCTGATTTGGAAAGGACTAAGGTAAATCAGAATATTGGGTAAAGGATGATATGACCCATATTTTTAAACTTCAATCTCTGTGCAAGACCAAAGGGAGAGATATTTATTTGGTGAAAAATTTATATTTTGAGTAGCACATAATCTAATTTAATTTGTATGATCAGTTCACTTGAACACCATAATTACAAGGAATCTTGAACAGGGAGTGAGATCTTTGTTTGTACAGGTTGATGTGATGCCCCAATATACCCTAGAGTAATTTTGTTAGAGGATAAAAATATTTTCAAAGTCCCTTTAGAGGACAGGGGAAATATTCAAGTTTCCCATCTGGGGAATTCCTGATATTCTTACAAGCAGGGGGATAACCAATTCTATAGGCTGAGTCCTTGTTCTAGTTTTGTTAGCTGCTGGAAAGTGAATATACCAGAAGTGGAATGGTCATTAAAAAGGGAATATATTAAGTTGCAAGCTTACAGTTCCAAAGTCATGAAAATGTCCTAATTAAAGCAAATGTATAAAGATGTCCAAATTAAAGCACCAGCAAGAGTTTACCTTCACCCAAGAAAGAGTGATGAAGTTCAGGGTTTCTCTCTCAATTGGAAAGGTACATGGCGAACATAGTGACATCTGCTACCTTTCTCTCCACCCTTCTTGTTTCATGAGGCTCCACCAGGGACATTCATCTCCAAAGGTCTCTGGCTGCATGGGCTTTCTTGTCTCTCCTGGATCTCATGCTCTCCCGTGGTTCTCCCTAGGCTCTGAAGCTCTCTCCACAATATTTCCTCTTCTAAAGGATGCCAATCTTGTCCTCTCCTGTGGTTCTCACTAGACTCTGAAACTCTCTGTACAGTGTTTCCTCTTTTAAAGGATGCCAGTAAACTAATCAAGACCCACCTAAAATGGATGGAGTCATAGCTCCTTCTAATCTAAGGTTAATACGCACAATTGGGTGAGTCACATTTTCATGGAGATAATCAAATCAAAAGATTCCAACCTACATTATTGAATAGGGATTAAAAAAAATGTTGCTCCCACAAGATTGGATTGAAGCATGGCTTTTCTAAAGTGCATAAATCCTTTCAAATTCGCACAGCCCTCAAGCTTGGGGCTTGCCTCTATGAAGCTTATTCCTGCAAAGGAGAAGCTAAGCCTACTGATAATTATGCCTAAGAATCACCCCCAGCAAACCTCTTTTTTCTCAGATGTGGCCTTTTCTCTAAGCCAACATGGTAGGTGAATTCTTTGCCCTCCCCATTACATGGGACATTACTGCCAGGGCTATAAATCTCCCTGTTAATGTGGACTTGACTCCCAGAGATGAGCATCATGGGATTGAAAAAGCCTTTTCAGCCAAAACGGGGAAGAGAGAAATGAGACAAATAAAGTCTCAGTGGCTGAGAGATTTCAAGTAGAGTCAAGAGGGTATCCTAAAGGTGCTTTTGCCCTTAATTTGGACTCTAACTCAAGAAACAAAACTAACTTATAGCACAGATAATTTAAAGGATTTGTATGTGAGAAGCATGAGATAATTTTCTGAGTTCACAGTTTATTACTTAGATAAAATATCTCATTATCCTCATAACTAAATCCCCCATTGTCATCTCTCCCACTGTTTCCAGAATTGTCTTTCTGAAATTTATATCTGACCATGTTTTATATAGTCAGTAGTTATATGTGCTCTCTACGTCATGAGATAAGGCCCCAACTCTTTAATATGTCATGTCAGCCCTTTCATACTCTGCTTGCTACTACCCATCTCCTACCATCCTCTTTAAGAATCTTGCCTAGCTGTCTCACACTGCTCAGGGTTCCCCATCTGGGCCACTCCATTTCATTTTTCTGATTTGACCATCTTTGCTACTGAGCTGTATCTTCAGACTAAAAGATTATGTGAGTTTTGGAAAGTTGCTTTAAGTGTCTTCAGTTTCTGAATCTGGGAAATGATATTCAATCAGATATTTTCTAAAGGGCTTCCTACACAAACATTCTAAGATGCTATGGTGATGTCTCTGGCAGTTACAAGGATTGTGCACACAGGAAATGTATATCAATTGGTATAGTTGGGGGAGACATCATATAGGGGATAATCTTAGAGAATGAGAGAAAAGAGCAGAAAATGTGTCTTAAATTATTTCATTTTGCAAACATTTTTATTTTAGTGTGGTCCTGAAGTGGTTTTCATACCATCTGAATGTTAAGAGTGTGATGTACAACAATATGACACCACAATGTACTCTTTCCCTTGAATTATAAGGCCCTACCAACGGTCACCTTATTCAAAAGATCCATTATAGCACTTGTAAATATGCCCGTAATTACCAAATATTTTAGCCACAAAGGCCAGCAGGTAGATAAGGCGCTAAGAAGTATTATCAGAAAAGCCCCTTAACCAGGCTTACAACATCCGCAGTCTACTCTATTGCAGGATTTTTCAAACCATAGGCCCTCTTCCTGCTCACCCTGCTTCTTTAGGTCAGCCTTCCAAGTGGTCCTCTTTCCTTTTCTTACTAGAAAATATGATTGTGTTCTCCAGAGGCTGGAAGCCCTTTCCCTTGGAAAATTTGCTTGATCATGGGGGTCTTGAGGAAAACTCCTCAGCTTAACTAGACACTTCCACCTGGGACCTAGCCTTACCTTTCTCATTTTCACCTATAATATGTACCCCATGGTTTAAAAAGGAAATCTAGTGATATCTACCTCAGCTTTTTATAAGACAACATCATTCACTTCCAGTTCTTCTCTATGACTAAAAAATCCCACTGAGTCCTACACTATCCTGTAATCAGTTTATTCATCCTTCCATATTAAAGTCTACTTAGTTATATTGGAGTACGTTCTATCGATTTTTGATTTATGAATGCTGAAATTTTGCTTTAGCCACTATATATGCACTAGGGTTTTACCATCACCAGTGGACTGACAATCTACGTTAGTGACACAGTCTCTACTGTTTAACATTCCACATCTTCCACCTGAATACCCCATTAACCATTATGTTTTCCAGGTTGTAGAGATTTTAAGGTAATTAAATGTGTCCCCACAGTCCTATGCCTTTGGCCATGGTCTCTCATTCGCATTTGTAGTGGTAAACTGTGTAAGATGCAGTTGTCAAGCTCTGGACTAGGGTGCAAGCAGAGGGCAACCATCTTAACCAAAGTGATCCCAGAGGGAAAGGAGTTGTACTCACAATTAGAGAGGATATCTAAGGATTTGACTCCAAATACACACCCCCTCTAACCTAAAAGTGTTTCTGGAATTAGCCTCTCTTCTTTTGCTATACATTCTCTCTCTTGAAAAACTTGTGAATTCAATGATTTCAACTTTCATTGAAAAGTAAATGATTCTTAAACGGTACATATCCTCCAGAAGCCTGAATTTGCTTTTTCCTCCCTTCCAGTCTTACCCCTTTACTCTGACCATATACCAGATCACAAAAACCAAAAGATCATGTTTCTAAAATTTCTCCTAGTCAAGCACAGGAGACTTTCTCTGGCTTTTGTTCACTAATTTAGTTTGCACACTGGTCTTGTGGTGTTTAAGTAATGTGGATTTTGAGCCAAATGGCCTGATACCACCTTGGTCAATTCACTTAAGTCTCTGTGCTCCCAAAGTCCTGGTATATAAAATGGAGATAACAAGTATACATAACTTACAGGATTGTTATGGCAATTAAAGATATTAAAACATTCAACAGGCGTTGAATATAGGTGGCTATCATAAGCAACCGATAGAACTCAACTATTAGTGACATTATCTGAAATGTTTCCTCAACTTGCTAACTTCAGTTTCTCCAGTGCAACCAATCAACTCTTCTCATTGAAGTGAGGGTGGTATTTCTAAAACAAAGATGTCATCACCCCCCACCTTCTCACTATACCTTTTTTCATTATGAAGGACCTTTTCAGTGTTTTATCCAAAACCTTTCATATCCTGGCTTCTATACCCCCTCTGCTATTCTCAGAACAAAGCCTGATGTTCTCCCTCTCTGCAGTTAACTCATGCTAGAGCTTATGTTCGAAATGCTCACTCAATCCTTCTTTGTCTCTCAAAACCTAACTTGTCCTTCAAGACTGAGCACAACACAGACATTCCTTTTCTGAATTCCTTTTCCCTGACCTCCCCTAGTCACAATTATTTTTTTAGTATTTGAGCTTCCATACCACTTTTAGGATATACCCAAGTAGGGATTGCTCTATGATTAGATGCCTCCCCACTCTATCATGACTTCTAGGATCAGGATGCTAGAGATTCCATTGTCTCCATATGGGGTCAGTCACTGTCATGTCTGACAGAGGATGGTATATTTCCTGTTTGTGGAATTGTATACATTTTACTCTCCGTCCATCATTTGCTGTTCAGCTGTCTATAATAAGTATCATATTTTGTTTTTTAGAATTAGCGACAATAAGTTTAAGTAATAGAACCATTCCTAAGGGAGAAGAGGAAGAAGCATTGGCTGAAAGTTAAGAGAGAGTGGCAGAGAGGGGCAGTATACCTCTGAGGACTTTCAACTTTTTCTGATTTCTACCCCTGAGCTTAATCCTAAAGTAAGATAGTTTGTTAATTTTAAAAAGAACTTTTGGAAGACTATTTTAATCATAAAATAAATTTCTGAGGTAGACTTGGCTGACACCACCCTATTAGCAGATGGAGAAACTAAGCTTCTGAAAGGTTAAGTGTCTTAGAAAAATTGAACAAGTTAGATATTGGTAGAGGTTAGTGTGGGACCAGATTCTTGCCCCATGATCCAGGTACTACACTGACTGGTACTCTATGGACCCAAATATCCACAGAGGGAGGAAATGAAGACTTAGTAAAAAGACTGTTCCTCCTCCACACTTCCCTTGTAAGTTGATTTTCATGGGCATCTGAAGAAAAACACTTACGTTCTCTTGAATTGCGTATTTACAAAGCATTAAGACAATATAATAAAGGGGGAAAAGATTAGCCAGTAAGCCTACTTTTATTATGTGTTAAATTATTTTGAGTGCATCGACATCTTACCTGGAATATTAGGGATCTCTTTTTTCTAACAATTTATAACTTATCCTTCAAAAACCAACTGAAGTTCTGCCTCAGTTATAAAAACTCTTCTTGAGTATTAAAGCCAGCATTGACATGTCTCTGTTTTGAAATTGTGAGTGATACAGTGTCACAGTTAATAAAATAGAATTTATATTGTTCTCTGATTCTCTAATAATAAAATCATGACATCTTACATTTGCACAACAATGTAAAATAATAAAGCACCACTACATATATTATCCTGTTTACCCAACACAATAATCAATGGGATGATGAATTATGGAAATATCAGGATAAGCTTTTTTTTTTTTTTTTTTTACCCAATGAAGGATATAAAGATAAGAGAGTTTAGGTAACTTGCTTCCCAAAAATACAGCAAATGTGGGTAGGCCAAGAATTAATTTCACTGTTCCTATCACTAAATTACTCTCTCAATCAATATCGTGTGCTGTTTTTATGGAAGTTAAGGACAGAAATATACAATCTTTCCCTTTGCTTGCATCTCCCACAGTGACCAGTACAGTATATGTTTGGACAAACAGAATAGATAATCAATGTAACTGTGCTTATTGATCGAGTTCATGAATTTCTTACTTGAATGCTTTGGCATACAGAACCCTTGCCATGGCTGGGACTGGCTTAGGTTGAGTGACTGCATGTTAGTTGGAGGGAAGCAGGAGAAAATGGGTATATGTCATTGACAAATGTGGGAGCAGTCAATTCCCAATTTGCAGCCAAAATAGATTTTCTGGTGAGCTAAAAGACGCTTGAAAATATTTTGCAAGGTCGTCTTTCTAATACTGATAATCTCGTTTGTGCTCAGAGATGTTGAACCAAGCAGTTAGTTTGTTTCCTAAGAATGGTTTGCAGGTTCAGTAATGTCGTGCTGTCAACTCTGAAAAACAACTGCTCACCCCAACCCCTGAGCATCTATGTCTCCATCTGGGCAGTGCATTCTGGGATTCATCCTCTTATCAGTTAGACGGCCCTGAAATGAGATCACCTACTCACTCTCCAAAGAGAATTGAACCATCTTCAGGTAGAATTGACTTTGGTCCCAGTAGCCACTTGGATTTGATTAGAACAGATCATGCAGACGTGAGAGGGGTCAGCATCCTATAAACAGGAACTGTCTCCTTGAGATATCTGATCCTCTACCAAATCTATTCCTATGATGTGCTGATAAGAATGTCATTTTAATTCACACAACCATTTTGTCCTTGGAGATAGAAAGAGCAGCCCTAAGAAATTAGCTTCCTAAGAAAACCATCTCAAGCAATTTCTTTTTTTTTTCCCTTGTAGACTTCTTCAGATGCATATTTTCCTCCATTAATCTCAGACTTGTACAAATTAGCAGCATAATGATATACAAACAACAATCGAATAATTTCTTTTACTTTAATCATGTGTTTTTCCTTTCATGGCCTAGTTGCCAAAGACCCATCATTTGCAATCTTGGCATTTCATTTTATTTCTATGAGCCAGAATCCATCATTTCTGAATATTTTCAAGACAGGGATCTGAAGGTTTATTCTGATCATTAATCAGTCCCCTCCAATTAAGCTCAATTATACCCTATGATCATAGCTATAATTATTGATTGATTAATCTTTCAACTATTAATTGAAAGTCTTAATTAAACTTTTTCTGGTGTTATTTAAGCTAAAATATAATTATTATGCAATTTCCCTGGTATATGCAACATGTCCTAGTAGCCTTCTGGTACAGTCAGAGTCTACTAATTATGAATCACTCATGAGCAAAATCTGAAATTGAGTGATATAGTCTCTCCAGACCCACTTTCCTGGTAAACAGAGATTCATGGGCAAAACTTTGGGAAAAGTAGACAATACCAAATGCATGAAATATACCAAGAATGCTGGAACCAGAGATGGAGGTAGACTTTTTCACAAACCTAATAAGCTGTAATCAGCACAGATTTAAAGCAAAAAAATCACAAAATCTCTGTCATTTCCCATGCACTCTCCAGACTCTCAGCCTTTCTTGTGTGTTTACAGGACAGGTCAGATTTTAGTTGTATGAAGCTGCTAGTATGACTTTTCTAGGAAGCCGGTTTTATTCTTGGTGTAGAAATTGGCAGGGAGTACAGAAAAAGAGTAACATAGCACCTACTATATTCCAAAGGCTTTAAAGCCTTCATCCAATTTAATCCTTTCAACAATCTTAAGGGATCAACTGTGCCCATTTTACAGAAGAGGGAGTAGAATCAGAGAAGGAGTCAAAACTGTAACCCCCAACTTATCAAACTTCTAATATATCATAAAATTGATGACACTTTTGTGAAATGTGCAGAGAGTGGGAAACAAATGTTTAAAAGAAGAGGACAGGTTTATAATCACATAGATGAGGTCTCAAATACCAGCAACTCCACTGATAGCTTGTGATGTTGGCCAATTAATATAAACACTGAGAGTCTTGGGTTCTTCCTCTGTATATTAGGAATAATACATACCTTGAAGGATTTTTTAAAGATTATTGCTGGTGAGTAGTACATAATATGCTCTCAATGATTAGTATGATAAGCACTTCATGATGCGAAATAATATTTGCTACTTAAGGCACTTGGTCTGAAGTTCCTATATCTTGAGCCAGTCCTGTTTCTGTCACAGACCACTATCTGACCCTAAAGAAGCTATTCCACACCCTGGGCTCCACCCAATGTTAATCATTAAATAATCTTAGAAATCCTGTAGACCCACCCCTTGTGCCATGATGAGGACACCAAGGCCCAGAGAGGGTTAAGGCCTTGCCTGTGGTCACACTGCTAATTACTGACAGAATCAGGTCTCTAGACTCTCAGTTCAGAGAGTTCTTTCCCCACTCCACATTGTCCCTCAAGCTAACATTTGCCCTACATTTTGTGCAAGGTTGTCATGAGGCTCAAATATGATTACATATGGGAAAGTGCTTTAAAAAGTGCAAAATTATGCACAAGGGTGAAGCATTACTATTAATGGGCTTCTTACTTGGCTTGTTTGAGTAGAAATGGAGATATTATTTTAAAGTGGCTTAAAGATCTTTTTTTTAACTCTGAAATGCTATGAAGCCATGTTATTACATTTTGCGATGAGAGTGCCAGGACTTAAAGTGGAGCTGTGATATGCATTTCACCTATATTGCATGAAATTCTGTAATGGGTAAGATGCCTTCCTGAAATGATGTTTAAAGTGCAAATAACTTATTTCGGAGGTGATCCCAGGATACTCTGTTAAGAGAGTAGGGAAGTGAGACATGAAAAGGGAAAAAACCAATAAATCATGTGTTCTGGAACCCACTACTACCCTGGGCATCTGGAGCATCATTCCACTGAAAGCAGTGGAAGACAGTTTTAAGCGTTGTCTCAGAGGTGTCCCACCCAATGTGAGAGCTTGGGTATGTAGGCAAGAACTTCTATTAACGGCTTCTCCCAGGAGGTATTAGCTCCCCAGTACCTCTCACCCCTCCTGACAAAGCCCTGGGGTAGAGAGAGGCCAGTGTTTGTGGTCTAAATCGTGTCAGCCTGCTTGGGATAGTTAGTGCTGGAGGTTATGCATCTTCAGCACCAACAATCTTTATTAATGTGCTCACTTAGGACAAACCAAATTCTCTGCTTTACAACATGTCTACATACGTGTGCATACACATTTTGTCCTTATGCAGATCAATTCAAAGAGGGACTAAAATGAGTGGTCATCGCTTGGGGCGTGAGGATAGTGGAAATAATGTTCGTGGACCGCCAAGATGCCTGGGCTCATCTGTATTGCATCTGTTGTTTCCTGACCCTCAGGATCTTTGTGTTTCCCTGGGCAAATGGTGGGTTTCCCTAAATGAGTAGGTTGATGGGGCTCAAACAAAACCTCAAAAAGGAGATATTCTTTCAGTACCAATATGAGACCTTTTCGTTTCCTTTTCTCTGGATATCCCATGCCCTCCTATTGGCCCTAGCTGCTAGAAATTTCTTACTCGATCTCCCAACCAATTCAGCATCCCCTTGGTGTGCTCGCCTCATCACATCTTATCAATATTTCCATTTCTTAGTCTTTGGTTTTCAGTGGACTCTCAGACAGAAAAATAATCTGATTAATTAATACATGTAAAACATGACTGCTATATAAGGATTTGAAGTATTGCCCTTGCTGCGTGTCTATACATATTTACAGTAGATTCCTAAAGGTCTGAAAAATGAACTAAAAAGTTAATGTAGGGCATTGCGATGGTGGCTCAGTGGCAGAATTCTTGCCTGCCATGTCAGAGACCTGGGTTCGATTCTTGGTGCCTGTCCATGTAAAAAATAAAAAATAAATTAATGTAAAGTGGTGAGCTTCAGGTGATATGTAGGGAACCAGCTACTGTATGCTTAAAACACTGTTGAGGAGCTGTGGAAGAATGTGGCCTGGACATCATTTTCCAAGTTAGCCAGAGAAGGCGATTATCAGTTATTGGGGGCAGGCCTTTGTCAATCAGGAAAACTATACACAGAGCACATAATCACATTACTCCCGTCACATGGTATCCCACCCGCATCTTGCAGAGCAGATCCTAGAAGATCTAGTTCAGCCTTGCTTGCTAAAATCAATCTATTAACTCAGCACCCAGTCATACTCATTTTTGTTAAACTTTTAAAGCATATTATCACAAACTTCCCTTTTATTGTCATTGTTATATGAATATTACTCTTTGCCCCACATACAGACTGTAAACTATTTGAGGGCAAGAATTGTTTTGTGTTTGTTCTAGAATAGTGTTAGGCTCTCGCTATTTTCTGAAGATGAATATTCACATATACTTTCTCCTTTGCTCTTAACGCTTTTATGAGGTGGTTAAAATTAGGCTGATTTGGCTGAGAAAACAGATGCGAAGAGACCGAAAGCCTTGCTTCAGCCATCCTATCCATTGTGCCTCACATATAAAATTTGTGGAATGCAGGATGGAACTTTATGTCTTCTTTCACAAAATGTCACAGTCAGCCCTCTCTCCTTTACACAAGCACCATGCGACTTCCTGTAGTGTGTAACAGCGAATGTGTGCACTGGGGTCAGAAGTGCCGAGTTTAAAACAGTACCCTGCCACTTACCAGCTCTAAGCAAATCTGACCCTCCATTTCATTGCCTGTAAAGTGCTAGATGCTTGCTCTACCCCTCTCATAAAGTTTTATATGCTCAAATAAAATAATGAATGTGAAAGCCCTTACCATAGGTAAGCACTTATCACAGTTATTATACCATGAACTTTGGAGTCAGACATGGGGTTAAACATTTTGCCTACTTTGCAAACTTGAGCAAATTATTTACCTTCACTTTGCCTCAATTTTCTCATCTTTAAAACAGGAATAATACAGACTTTTTCAGAGTTATTCTGATGATTAAATAAGATCGTACTTGAAAAGTGCCCATGGTATGATAAATATTGATCAATATTTGCTACTTGGTTATTGTGCTCTTGTTGTCATTGCTATTACACATTTTCAAGTAAATATGTGTCATAATTATGCATATATCATTAATGAAAATGAAAAATATTGGGATTTAGAGACCCAAAATTGTTTTTTTATCCTAGTTACTTAATGTGACATCCCTGTACTTCAACTTCCTCAAGTGTAAAAATAGCAATTATCACCTCACAAGGTTTCCATGAGTGTTAAATGAGATAATGTATATAAATATGTATGAAAGCATCTGGTAATTCATCGCCTTTCAAGTACTGGATCCTTGCTCCCTCCCACAGTATAGAGATAAGTATTGATTTTATACGTTGAAAATTTTAGGGTAGCCTTATCATTGGTATTGCTCTAAGAACTTATGAGATTTTTCTAGGATGTCACTTCAATAAGTTAAATGTGGATAACTTAAATACCAAAAATCACAAAATATCCATATTAGCTAGGTTAGAAAAGTCCTAAAGAAAATTACCCGGGAAGTATGTCCCATTTTTCCACAAGTGGGGGAAAGTTGTCCCTTTCTGATAATATAGGGGGTAGAAAAAGATGAACATCTACCATCATTTTTTTGTGGCAAATGGACTTGATGCACCTTGATATATGATCCCTGCCTGGGCAGGCGCTACTGCTGTGGAAATCCTGCAAATCTCATGATGGATTTTGGACAATATATGAAGTGCCAGTTAATGGATAAAAAATACAGTCTATTTTATAAACTCACTTGTGTCAGACCCTTAAGTTGTTCATGAGAGTGACATGGATCAATAAAAGGCAGAAAATTCCAATCATCAAATAAACAGATAAAACCTCCAATATCCAAGTCTTAAGTAAATCTCTGCTGAGCTGCAACCTCCACTGAGTTGGAGACTTCTAGCCTTTCAGCTGTTCGGCTGGAAGTGAAGAAAGGCTATGCATAAGGAATTACTACATCCCTTTAATTGCTAATTTCTACATTCAGAAATGTCATATTGAGGACTACTGGCAGGAATGCCACTTCTGCCTTTCCCGAATAATGCTAAGACTTTTTATTTCAATTATTTATTGTGCCCCCTACAACTATGTTTTGCCTCTCATTTATCCACAACCAATGATGTATTATACCCAAGTGATTTTCTCAGATAGCTGAAGCTTGCAGATGGCCTCCCCAATCCCACCTCCCAATATGTAGCCAAGAGGGTGGGAAACTTTCTAAAGGGTTTTATAAGCCTTCCTGACTTTGAAGACAAAGGAAATAGGAGATACCAGAATCAACACCATCATTATTGTTCTGTAGAATAGTAAAATCTATGTGTAGGGCTATTGAAAGCAGTCAATTACCACTTATGGTAATTGACCTTGATAAAGTTTTCCTTTATCTTTTTCAAAATAGAAGTATATAAAAATGTCAATATCTTGTCTTACAATGATTGATTATTCTAAGATTCAAGTATTGTGGCATTTAAAAGAGAAAACAGTTTTGATGCTAAGACTTCATTTTAAATAGTACTAAAGACTGATTATCATAATCTATAGATTTATTTATGTGTGATTTCACTAGTAGTACAAATATGAATGAATATGGTCATTAATCCCACCTATTAAAACCAAATTCTTTAATAATATTAAGGTAGTTTATTGAGATATACAATTTTTATTGATACCTTGTATATAATCAGTGGATTGAATGTGACTTCATAACTGTACTATAATTGTATTAAAGTATCTCTGAAATAAAACAAAACAAAACAAAATGTGAGTGACAAACTCCTGCTATTTGAACCTTGTAACGTAATAAATTATAGTGGTTTAAATTCTTAGAACATTCCTGCTGCTCTTCCTCTTTGCCCCATCATTCCCTCGTTTATACTCAGAGACAAGACACTTGCACCTCAATACCCAGCCTCCCCCAACCCACATGCAGTGAAGCATACAGCTGTAATTCATGTTGTTTCTTCTAAAGATAATTTTCCTTGTAAAGAAAAAATTGTTGGAAAATCCATGAACAATTTGGAAGAGACTAGGTAAACATTATACAACAGCTGTAAGCTGACATTCAAGTCAATTAAAAGGGGAAATAGTTTTATTGTAATCTTCTCACTACCACCACCAACAAAAAAGAACTTTTCACTGAGAAATAAACACCCAGAAAATCCAGCTTCCCCCCACCTTCAAAAGTTTTGAGATATTTTAAGGTAAAATATTCTCCCCTGCTGTAATCAGTCCTTCAGACAATATATTTGGCTAAGCTAATAACTCACTTCCCTCAGTATCCTAGAGGAAACAAGCAGCTGAAGCACCTTGGTGGTTTCTCTGGGCACCACAATGCTCCAATGGAAAAGAACCTGTCTGGCTCAGGAGAGGAATATTTCTCCTAGCCCCACCATAAATAAGCCCATGATTTTCCTCTGAATGTTGTGACAGTTCTGAGTCACAGTCTATCCAAATGGTTGTTTGATGTCAGAACACCTGGGACAGGCTTAGGAAAAGTTGTGAGGTAGGAAAAATCATTTTTAGTGTTCTCTGTTTCATTCACTTGAATCTCGACCCCAATAATAGCTCAGTAGACCACAGATCACACACTCACATAAACCTGAAACTAAATACTTACCTGCAGGCTTATGAAAGAACAGTCTTTACTTATCTATGCATGAATTTATACACGGATTCATTTAAATAAATATTGACTACTATATAATTTTTTGTGTACTATGAATACACAGATGAATACAATGCTTTTTATGTCTGAGATCTTTGAGTGATATTTATTTTTATTCATAGGATTATTTTGATAACTAAGATATGAGTTTATAAATTAATATGCTACCCTTTTCAAGGATGTTTATATTTTAAAAATATAATTAAATTAATCAGTCACCTACCTTAGGTATATATCCCACTGTAGGTATTGCACAAAGCTTTCCAGAGCTCTATATGGAGAGAGAAGGTAGAAGCCTCCTCTCAATAACAGCACCCTCGAGCATCTTTGTGCCAAGCACTGAGTTCAGTTCTTTATGTCCATTATCGCCATTAAATTATAACATCAATGAAGCAATCCTTTCCTTTTTCACATTTCACAATTGAGAAAAATGATGATTACAGACATTAGCTGACTTGCTTAAGATTACCAAAGCTATTAAATTAAAGATCTAGGATTTGAACTCGTATGTGCCTTATTCTACAGATTGACTTTTAACTGCCACACCCTATGTACCTCAATGTAATTAAAATCAACTTGGGGAGACAGGTCCTATATAAAGGAAGCAGGTACCCAACAATAAAATAGCAGAATATGACACATGCAACATGACTGGTTTAGATTACCTATCCAAATAGTTTGTCAACTGTGCAATGTGAGCTTCGGCAGTCAAAATTAAAATGTCGGAACCACCTTCTAACCATTTAATATTTAAAATGTTTAATGCCTATTTCTCACTAGACTATATGGTCAACAAAAAAAGGAGCTGCATCTGTTTTCTTCTTTCTTGTATTCCCACAACATTGTCTATTACGTCACAAACTCCTAACAAATATTTTTTGACTTAGTAAAATATTTAATATTGTGAATTCTGTATAAAGGTTTGGAACAGAGCTGGTAATTATTTAGTGAATGTGGGGTCTGGTAGGAAATAAACTGGGTTGCCCATGATTCTGGCTAGAGGTAGACACTTTCAACCATCTTCCAAATTTTCCAAGACATAGTAAATGGCTTCCAGAGTTAGTTTATGAAAAGTAGAATCTTCTTATTTGGCAGATGTGATTCCAATGCCTTTTTACCTTTCTTAAACTCAACTTCATTAAAGAGCTCTTGCCACAACTTTGAATATGCCCCACATGTGCAGCAGGGTCAAGGCCAGGGGATCATCTTGTTTATATGTGTTTCACTGAGATTTTTGAAAAAGAAGAATCAAAGGTCTAATTAACTTTGCAGTTACAACCTAAAGGATTTTGCTGGTACTATTTAAGGGATGATCATAAAGCTAGATGATAGTTCAGTTTTAAGATCAGCCAGTAATGGTCAAAGTATGTGCTTTACTTAGAGAACCCTCATTCTTATTATTCCTAAGGCCTCTCTCCCATTTTTTTGTGCTATTTTTAAGACTTCAAATATGCTCAAGATTTCCAAATCTAAACTTTTACTGAATGTACCTATTAATTTTGTAAACAGCCAGGTTTATGTTTTTAAAACAAATTGACTGTTTCCAGAAATACTATTATTCAAAAATAGCTTTCACTGTTGAGAAAGATGATATAGTCCCTACACTCTGGCTTATATTTTTAAATCATGAAGACAAATAGCCAGTTTTAAATTTTTATTTAGAATCTGGGCAATTATGATAGAACTACAGAGAACGATGTTAAGGATTTAGGATTTCCATCCAGTAAAATCCAGAATAATTATTCCTAAATTTCAAACATTTGAGTCGCTGTGAAAGGTGAGCAGGGGTTCTTCTCTCTACCTTTCTTGAAATCAAATGCACCGGCAGCCTCTTTCTTTCTGCCTGTATATAAAATAGTCCTTGTCTTTACATGGTTAAAAAAAAAAAAAAAATGCCCTGCCTTTCCCTTCTCTTGCACATCAGCACACTTGGGAAGCAACATTTCCCCAAAGTTCAGAGAGGGATTTCTCCCCTGCATCCCTACTGGTCACACAGGCTTCTCCTAGCTCAGGGAGAACAGCCACAGTGCCCTGGTCGGCTTTGAACGGGCTCTCAGTAGCCCTTGTGGCTCAGGAGGCTGCCCGCATTTCGTGTTTCGGATTTTTTCCCACGAGGCTTTCATGTTAATCCATTCCACCCTTCTAACACATCTGTTCTTCTTCAGGCTTTGTCTTTTCCGAGCATTCAACTATATATGTGGGGAACAAAAACAAACAAACAAAAGAACCCTTCTGGCTGTCATTGTGCAGTTTCTGAAGCTAGGCTTTAATGATGAAGCACATTCCACCTCACCTGGTGGATGCTCGGTTCTAACCGAGAGAGATGCGTCTTGGGAGCCGGCCTCTACCTAACGGCTACTACCCCCCCCCCCCACCTTAAGGTCAGGTGGCCTGGGTGCTGGCAGTAATTAAAGAAGTTCACAAGAAGCTGACTGAATGTGCAGATCTATCCTGTGTTTTCATCCATGTGCTCAAACCCATGCAAGGACTGAGGAAATGCAAAGGTATGACTGAGCAATACTACCTTTACTAAGCAAGAAAGTTGACCAACAGGTAAAACGTTTAAAAAAAATCATATAGAACATCATGAATAAAATAGTTCAATGGGACAATGCAGTAAATTGCACAAGGCACCATGTGAATAATCAGTAATCTAATGACCTGACAAATAATTTTATTTATTTATTTTTTTAAAGGTAGAGAAAGAAGAAATGACTACTTTGAGCTATAGTGAGCTGAGAAAACTTTGAGGGGAAGGCATGGCTGGGAGTATAGTATTTAAACTGAGGATTAAGGTTCCTATTGAAGAAAATTTTATCAATCAATAATTATGTTTTTCCTAGCATTGATGGAATATCAGTCTTTTCTGTTAGCCAATTGAAGTAGTGGCAAGATATTATTAGACCTGATTTTATCCCTCATTGGGCTTTCAATTGAGAGGGTGGAAATAAAGGAAATGACAATAATATCATTATATCATTATTATATTATTTATAACATTGTATTGTCATAGTATATAATATTAATATATAACAGATTATTCTATAATAATAAAAAATAAGAATTTTGAACTAATAATGTGCTTAATACTCTATACATTAATTCAGTGAAGTATTTTAAAAATTAGCACCAAGGTACAATAGGTACTTGGCCTATTTTATTACATCTTTTCAATCCTGTTCTTTCTCTAAAATGTAACTACTCCTATCCTGACAAAATAAAAAGAACAGCTCTGCAAAATGCTACAAAGTGCCATATTAGATCTATTACATGAATTTAAATGGAGGCTATTGTCAATGTTATCTTTCTTTCTTCTCCTTTCACTGAATGAAGCATGGCAAAATTTAATCTATAAACTGCTTTGCAGAACATTCTGCAGTCAGTAGAGAATTTCATCATTAAGCATACATGCTGCAATTAGCAATGCGCTTTATGGAGCCTACTGTCTTAGGATGAAAAGTACCTGAAGAAAAGTGAAATAATAAGTGTTTATTAATCCTGGGAGTTTAGAATCTGCAGAATAGCATTGTTCCATGTTGACATCAAAGGCCAGGCCTTGATGAACAGTTTAGAAAACTTGGGAAAATCTTAACTGTAGCTTTCCAACAGTGGAAATTCTTTACAGATGAGAATCACCATCAACCCTGGATTCTGTAGTGTGAATTCCTACATGGCTCAAGCTTGTTTAGAAAGCTCTTAAGACTTCTTCCAATGCTAAGATTCCAGTAATTCTGTGACAAAGCTATAATATAGCCATACTGTTTTATACAGAATGAGGAAAAGATGTAAAAATGAGTATATGGCCTGAAATGACGTTTCAGTTGGGTGTCACAGGAACTAGTGGGTATGAGGGTATGTGGTGGTGTGTTATCTTACATAGCCTTTTACATATTATGGTCATAATACAACAACAAAATTATATATACCATAAACATTTACCTATTTAGCCCTTCTTCTATATACACACCAACAGTAGTTCTCTCATTGAAATGATGGGGAAAATGTCACCAGCTGAGCTACAGGTTACTGTGTTTTGCAAGTCAGCAAACAAGGAGAAAGTAGAAACTTGAAGACAGGATCCTGTATATTTATTCATCCTTTTCCCCTCATTAACCCTTGCTAGCCTCTTGGCACTTAAAATTGGCCTTATTATTGCTCCCATAACAAATGACTGAAAACAGACAATATAAGGATATGTTTTGCTACAATTATCTCAAACATTTGGATGAAACAAACAAACAAAAACTGAAAAGCATATCTGATATAATAAGCTGCTGGTTTGCAAAATGCTAGATCCCTATTAGGCCTAAGATATGCCATAAATTTACTATTCTAGCATTAAAACAAAGTAGTGCTCATTTGCTCTTTCAGTTGTGGAATTGAAACATATTTTTGTGCATGCGCGCGTGTGTGTGTGTTATGGCTTTTCACAAGGCGCGTGTGTGTGTGTTATGGCTTTTCCAAGGAGTTTAAGAATTCAAACACTTAGAACATTTGCTATAACTTATGATGGTTATCTGTGATCTCTGAGCCAATCAGGCTGCCCTGTAAGTAAACTAATACTAATCTAACCTATGACAGCTAATTGGCAAACAAAACATTGAAAAGGTTTAAAATATAAAATTAGATTTCAAATTGCCTTCAATTCCATTAGCACATTGCATTGTTGAGCAGTGATTTCAGCAAATGAGAATTCTAAGTAGAATGAAACACAAAAGACAAAATAAAAATAATACTAATCATACAGATTATCCAACATAGGCACTTACATTACCACTCCTGTTTTATAGTTATTATCATACCTCTATAATCCATGTCCCTTTACAAGGCTATTCAAGCTATAACACATGACAGGCAGTGCATTGCTCTGCTATTTATAAGGTGCCTTGGGTCATGTTATATGGCATAAGACTAAAGGCAGAATGACTTAAACCACCCAAGAAGTGCAATAATCCCTAACAAATGCACAGCCTGGAGTGTCTTATTGCTGTTATGAAATGAAATTCATACATTAAACTAAGAAAAATTGTCAGACCCAGAACATTTATTGGGAATAATAAACATGTCTGTCTATCCATTGATGCATTATTCCAGCCTATGGGAATAGGAAGTGATTGTTCCAGCCACACAGATTATCTACTGTGTCTGAGATGCAAACTGCATCGATCTTGTTGGTTTCAGACTTCCCCAACCATTGCAAAAAGAATGCATTATTCTAATACCTTAGTAAGCTGGGGAGTATCTTTCCCAGATATACTCCTGGTTTCCACTGTTTGATTTTAGTAATGATCCATGTGGGCTTGAGAAAAATATCAGATCCAGCATGAAAAGAAAGAGCATTTGCAGAATGTAGTCCAAATAGACTTGGAAAAGAATAGAGTTACATCGCCTGCCTGGCTCACGGTAAACTGAGAACAACAATGAATGGAATATATTTGTCTTAAAGGAGGCATTGTGGGAGAACATCAGCTAAGAGAGTTGGCTTTATTAATGACCTGGAAGAGGGAGTGACCACCTACTAATGAAAACATCAAGCAACATTAAATTGGAAGGTGTTGCAAGCGACTCATGAAGACAGAAAAATAATATAGATCCAATTAAAGAGTTTAGAAATGTCGACAGAAAAATAACCAACTTAAATTCAGCTTGATAATGTACAGACAGCTTAGACGTTACCAAATTCCAGCCTGGGTCCAGAGTCCTGCCTCTGTTGTTCCGCTATTAAAGTTCATTACTAAGTTGTCCCCCAATTAGACTGACCACCTCATGATTTTATAATTATATGTCACTCAATGATTCACCTTAGTCTTTCAGACCTTTTGAAATGTTTTCCTGAAAATGTCAGCTGGAAATGTTAAGAGAGTCGATGTTACGTAGAACATGAACTTTATGGCCAGACATCCAAGTTTGAATCCTGGCTCTGTCCCTGTGTTATCTTCCCTATTTGGAAAAAAAAAAAAAAGAGGAACATTCAAACCTATCTATCTCATAGAGTTAGCGGGACTTCTAAACGAGACAATACAGTACTCAGACTGGTGATTGGCATGTAGTAGGTTCCATCCAACCTGTGGATCAACAAAGCCTAAATTCCCAAGGTTTTAATTCACTGTCTGGAGTTTATGTTTTCAAAATTACCCTAACTGCCAGGAAACTGTTTCTACATTAGCTATTCTCAGCCTGCAAAATATTAACTCAAGAGCTAAACCAGCATTTGGCAATCTCATAGTCTTTTGTTGAAGTATGTGTTTGGGGAAGAGACAGGGGAAGGGAGCAGAGGAAGACTGTATCAAAACAATGCAAACATCTTCAAAATAAATCATATACATCCTTATTTTTAAGATGTTATTTATCCATCTGAACATCAGAAACAGTCTCCCTTGTCTATCCCATTCCTTCTTAGCTTCCTGTTTTCCCCTTTTCCCAGTATCTGAGAGATTCAATTGTAGGTTCCTTTTATTTTTCCTTTTATTGTGCAGAATAGCTTAACAAACCGCTTTAATTGCTTAGGAGCCTAGGGACATGCATGTTTTCATGTCTCCCTCTAGACACAAATTCTTATCAAAATGTTTTATTTCAAAAAGAGAGTTTCTTTCCTTCAAAATGTCCTGATGACACCTAGTAAATTAATGTACTTTCTGCTTCTGTTCCATATGTGTGTTTATAAACATCTTCGAGCAAAACTAAGTCCATTATTTCATTTGGCTCTCCCTGTAAAGAAGTTAAGAAGGATATGAGGTAAATAAGGAGATGGAAGTATAAAAACTCAGGTGACTTTCCCAGGGTCAAACAAATTTGTGACAATACCCAGGTCAAGCATCCTGTATTTTTTTCTTACTCGAAATTGTTTCCCTGACACGTTTAGTCTTTGAAAATCAGATGCCATCTCTACACATAACTAATCTAACCATTTAAATCAAATAAGCTAGATGTTCCATTAATCAGTTGTCTTCAGTAAAGTAAACACACAAGCCAAATTAGCATCCGAAATATTAATTGATTGAATTCTCCAATTCATTATGCAAGCTTGGCAGTTTCATCTAAAGGGTCAGATAAGTGGAGTATGTGTCAACAGTTATTTACTGAAGAACACTCTTATTTACTGTGCCATAGAATTACGTATTTTAAAATTGAGCTTCAGGCTCAGAAACAAATTGTTGGACGTTCACAGAAATGTTGCAAAATGAACGGATTTGTCACCAAACAAGAACACATAATCAGACTGGCTGAATGCGCCCTAATTAGATCTCAGCCTTGGGTTGACATTGACACATGTGTTGCACCACATTTTCAGGAAGCTGAGGTATCATTATATGGGTGGTCAGAGCTATTGCTATTCTGCTATTATCATTTTATCACATTTTTTGAAGTGTACTTCATGTTTCTTTTCTTGAACTTCAGTCTGAGTAAATGAGATGGAATTATAAGTAATTCATAGAACTGTTTAACATTCAAAAACCTTGTAAGGCATTCCAGTGATGCAATATGCTTGCAACGTTGAATAAACAACCACCTAAACCAACTAATAACAAGAAAAATGACATGGAAATTCTAAAGTGAAAACAAAACACTCACATTAAATCATCTAACTTGGTGGCCTGCTAAGATGTTGCCAGTTTTTTAATTATTTTTATCTCCAAATATTTAATAATTAAAGGTAATTTAAATTCTCAATTTTTGTCTTGGGTATCATGAAGTTCACTGGAGTCACAGGAACAGGGAAACCTTAATGTGTGCTAGGGATTAGATACCTCAATGTTCCAGACAAGTGCAATCTATCCATACATAGAGGACGAACTCAAGCAATCTTAAGACAAGAATATTCAAGATCAAAAACAGTCCAGCAGGATAAAATGGCTCAAAATCATCACATAGTAAAGTGAGATGGAAGATTTGGGTGGGGTCACTGTGCAGAAAACTGGACACCTAACAGGCGTGGAAAATATGGTAGTAAAAAAATAGGCCTAGGAAACAGACCATCCCAGTGTAGTGGATCTTGGAAGTAAGGTAACGTGTGTTGGACTCCAAGTGTCAGAGAGTGTGCATACCTGCAGCCTTCAGCCTCAGATGATAAGCACCTGGCTGATTAGGGACCTACAAACTATCAGGAATGGATGGTTTGCTTGATAACTCCAGTTCTCCCTTACTCTTTGTTTCTAAGAAAGGGAGGCTAATTCCTAAGAGGGTCTCAGGTTCAAATATATCACTCTAAAATGTGGGTTATTCTAATGCTGTTTTTCTATTTTAACTTTCAAAATATATAATTACTAGATCAAATTTCCCTAGTAAGTAAAACTAAGGTTTTATTTCTTTGACTCTGTCAGTTTTAAGACTGATACTGGTTAGGGCAAATTTTCTGTATTTTTATAGTTTTTCTGTGGGGTAGCTGGTGGCTAGGTAGCTGATGGCTGGGGGTAAGCGGCTGCACTGAGTCAGTCACACAGACACAGAGCACACAGCACGCGACTCAGGAGACAACCCTCAGGGGAAAATGGAAGGTGTCTGCTTTATTCAGGAAGTGCACAGGCTTATATAAGCTGGGAAGCATGCAGGGACACGTGTCGGGCTGGGATTGGCCAACATTTTTCTATAAAACTGTTGAGTCAATTAGTAGGGGTTATTGAAGGATGTATTTATAGTGAGGAAAAACTTAAGGTTACAGAACAACTAGATTAACACATGGGAAAATAATCAAAAAGGAAATCTTGAGGAAAATATCATTAAAAGTACATATATTTGAGAGAAAAATTTTGTTTCACATTAGAGTGGTCAATATGGTGGGTTATACATATCACTATTTTACTCCATGGATGTGGATCATCTTTACCCTCCATGTACATTGCCTCATGCATACTGACTTTGTTCCTTTGCAAGTCAGGAAAGGGGTAATACTGGGTTATAAAATAGTAGTAAAATCCAGATTAGGGCTTGCAGTTTGGCATCCTGAGTCACCTTCAAAATAGCATTTTCTTAGTTCTGTGCAGACCTGAGAAATGGCTTCATGATGTTAATTAAGAAATTTATAAACTTCGTATATCAATTCCTTGTCCAGAGAAGAAGAAAATCAACAGCTATTGATATCCACACTGTAAGCCTCTTAAACCCACCAGGCTTACAGTTTGCAAAGGGAATATCTAAACAAGGCAAACTCCCTGTAAATCTAAATGGGCATTTTGTTAAAGAAATAAATGAGCAAAGGAAAAATTACAGTCTTATTCTATGTAAAATTAAGACTCCTTCTGCAAATTACTCAGTTTACATAAGGATTGAGTCAATGCTAATAAACAATAGAGCTATATATTTTCAGTTCCTTCAGAGTTTTTGCAAAGAGGGAGAAAAAAATTTCCCCTAAAGTGATACTTGGTTGAGAATTAGAGGATCCTTTCAGGAAGACTGTTGATGCCTGAGAAATTAGGTGATTTCCATTTGCAAGGTTGGTGTTCATCTTATTTGATGAACTGACCTTTGGAAGAGAGATGAAAATAGAGACCATTTAAGTGGTAACAAGTATGGAAGACCCTAAAATAGCTTCAGCTCACAGATTCTTAAATTCTCCAGATGCTTTATGGGCAGTAACTAAGTACAAATTGTCTTACATCCAAACAGCTTGAAAGTCTTAGCAGGCACAAGCATATATAAGGTATATTAAGGATTATGGTATACATTTTCTTTTGCTAGAAATAGATATTTCTTCTAACTTTTTGTTCTTTAAGTGAAAGTTAGTAGTTGCTACTTGTCAACTGACAAGCAACACATTCAATTCAACTAAGTACTTACCCTGGGTTGACTGATTTGCCAGCCCTGTTCAAACCATTAGCTCTGTTACTTTGGGCAGATAATCTTAACTCCTCTTGGTACCTCAGTATCCTCATTTATGAAATGAAACTGCTCTTCCATGACTTTAAAACTCTGCTCCTCAGAAATCTGGGGATTCCCTGGAGAAATGGGCAAACAGGAAAAACAAATCAGGGTGTACAGTTACCCACACCCTCTTCTAACATTAGTCTTCCATTTTTGGACCAAAGGACTATAGCTTTAAAATACTGGAAACCATTCAAATAATCTGTGAGGTGCCTTCCAGCTGACATCACTGGATTCAAGGAACAGAGGATTTGTGTAACATAATCTTTACCTCTCAGATGCAATTGATTAAAACAACGCAACCAAAAAGATAATAATAAAGGAAACAGCAGTATATCCCTAGCCATTAAGAAGAAGGGCTAAGTCTTTGAGATTAGATGACAAAGGTTATAGGAGATCAGCAATGAAGTGAAGAAGACTTCAACAAAAATAGACAGGAAATGCTGACCCAGGTAAGAAGATGTGGAATTGGGTGGATGGGAACACTGAAAACAGGAAACAAAATATAGAATGTCAGAGAGAAATGGAAATAGACTTTTTGGAAGCTGTACAGCCTACCCAGGAATATAAGTAGAAAGAAATATTCCCCAGAAGTTCCCCAGCCAAACCCCAAAAAGCGTTAGGATAGAGAGAAGGAAGATTCCTCAGGGTCTTAAGGAGAGGCATGAGAAAATTAGACTGGATGAATTTATTAGGGCGAAGAATGGACAGAAAGTATACAGAAAGGATACCCAAGCTTGGTGTGCGAAATGAACAAACCAGAGGAAAGAACAAACCATTGTTTCATTGAGATGGCATCTTTTTGTTGTTGTTGTTATTGTTGACATTTAATTTTGAAATAATTTCAAACTTCCAGAACAGCCGCAAAAATAATACAAAACCTATTAAGAGAACTCCAACATGCTCCTACCCACTTATATACCCCAGAACCACCAGTTTTAACATGTTGACCCCTTTGTGTTTTTCTTTCTTTCCTTCTCTCTTTTTTAAAATCTTTCTGTCTTTCTTTCTTGCTTGCTTGCTTGCTTTCATCTATCTATCTGTCCGTCTATCTGTCCATCTATCTATATCTGTTTCCTGAACATTTGAGAGTATGTTTCATACATTGTATTCCTTGAACCCAAAATACATTCATGCACTGTTTCTATGAGCAGGATATTCACTTAAGTAATCACATGAAGTACAAAAAGTTTAACCTTGATATAAAGCTTACATCTATACTCCAATTTTCTTATGTCCCACTAATGTCCTTCTGCATGGTTTCTCCTCCATTCTTAGATCTCATCTAATATCATGTATTTCATTGAATTGTCATTAACTCTTTAGTTTCTTTCATTCTGTCTTTTTAAATTATGGGAATATATGTAACATCTTCCCTTCCCAAACCCACCCAAGCATACCATTAATAGGATTAATTACTTTCACAATGTTGCAATACCCTCATCAACATCCATTACTAAAACTTCTGTTTACCTCAAACAGAAATGCTACACTTATTTTGCATTAACTCCCCATTGCCCTTGGTCCCACTTTTAGTAACCTGTACTCTACATTCTGTCTCTATGAGTTTTCATACTTTTTAATATTTTCTTTGTGGTTATTTAGGATCTGTAATTTGACATCCTAAATATATAACAATCTCATTTGCTTTGATACCAACTTAACTTCAATAACATAAACTATGATCTTACGGTCCTCCATCCCCTTACTTTTATGTACTTTCTGTAACAAATTATGTATTTATATTTTATGAGTTCAAATCCATTGATTTATCATTGCATTTTATACATTTGCCTTTTAGATTCTGTAAGAAGGAAACAGTAGAGTTGCAAATAAAAATACAATAGTAATGACATTTATGTTTATCCATATGATTCTTTTTACTGGAGAGCTTTATTTCTTCATGTGACATCGGTGAGTTGTCTGGTGCCCTTTCTTTCAATCTGTAGGAACTCCTTTTAGCATTTCTTATAAGGTCCATCTAGTAGTGACAGACTCCCTCATCTTTTGTTTATATGAGAATGTTTTAATCCCTTCCTCATTTTTGGAAAATAGTTTTGACAGATATAGTATCTTTGATGGACTTTTTTTGCTTAGTTTTGCTTTCAACACTTTAAATATGTCTCCCCACTTCCTTCTTGCCTCCATGATTTCCAAGGAGAAATCAGCACTAAGTTTTATTAAGTCTTTCTTCTTTGTGACACATTACTTCTCTCTTGCAGCTCTCAGAATTCTCTACCATTGACATTCAGTGCTTTAAGTATAATATGACATGGTGTGGATTGATTTGGGTTTGTCCTGTGTGGAGTTTGTTGAGTATCTTGGATGCATATAGTCATGTCTTTTTTTTTTTTTTTTTTAATTTGGGAAGTTTTCAGCAATTATTTCTTTGAATATTCCCTTTGTCCTGTTCTCTTTTTTCTCCTTCTGGGTTTTCCACAATGAGCGTATCTGTATGCTTAATGGTGTCCCACAGTTTCCTCTAGCTCTGTTTACTTTTCTTCATTCTTTATTCTGATGATTTCTCAGAATTGATTATTTCACTTGTCTTTTTTCCTCAGTTTTACTGGTTCTTTCTTCGGTCAGCTGCAACCTGCTGTTGAACCCCTCTAGAGGATTTTTAATTTCTGGTACTATGGTCTTTAGTTCTTTGTTCCTTTTCACAATTTCCATCTCTCTATTGATATTCTTTGTTCTCATCTGTCATTTTCCTGATGTATTGCTTTAGTTCTTTGATCACATTTTCCTTTAGCTCTTTGATCATAAATAGGACCTCTTTTGTTTCCTTAAAGTCTTTATCTGAAATTTCCCAAGTTTGATCCTCCTCATTCATGGTTTCTAATGGTTTAATTTTCTCCTTTGCCTGAGCCATCATTCTCTGCTTCTTTATGTATTCTGTAATCTCTAATGAAACTTGGACATTTTGATATTCTAATGTGTCATAACTGAAACTTAGACTCTGAGGTGTCAGTTCCTTAAGCTGTATCCAGCTAGTGTTGTTTCCTTGAATTCCTGGTGCGAACAATAAAAAAGGAGAAAAAGAAAATACCTTTCCAAGTCTTTGCAGATTGTCCTGTGTGAATACTCTCCTTCTGAGCTTATCCATACAATGAGTTTTTAGGATAGCTCTAGGCCAAAACAGAGAGGCCTCTGTGCACTTTTTTCACATGTGTTTTGTCTTGGGCCATAAGCCTGTAGCCTTAGGAATGCCCCCCATTTATTTTGATACAAATGTCCCTTCTCCCATAGGAAGCATTCTGTGTCCTACATTCCTTGCCCCAGGAAGTGACTTGACTATTCTCTCACAATCTTCTATAGGAGCACTCTGTGAATTGCCTTCTCCATGCAAGACAAGATGTAGAAAAGTAAGTCCCTCCTGTCACCATTAGGGATATTGGGCCAGACGTACATTCTTCTAGTATGTATATACACAAGAGTAACTCTGCTCTCTTTGGAACTAGGACCAGGAATACATTCTTGGAACATGGAGCTGCTCTTTGCCAAGCCAGTGAGGGGTGGTTAGGGACAACCAGGGTGATTCAACACTCTTGATTCAACACTCACCCTATTACTATGCTCCTTTAACTATTTTCTGGACCTTAAAAAAACATGTTTCTACCATTTATGGCTTGTTGATCAAAGCTTTGGTGAAGAGACAGAGACCTGAAGCCTATCATCCTGCTAACTTGATTTGGGCAGGGTTCGAGATGGCTTTTTTTCTTTTTCTTTTTTTTTTTTTATAGGGAAAACCATTCTGTTTTCATGTAAACGTCTTTATTTCTTATTTACTGTTGAGCAAGTTTTTTTACTACCCTCTTACTCAAAGCAACAGGATGATTATTATGGTATGTAAAGACTGCACAAGCTCTTGGAATCTGATGTCACTGGGTAACAAGTCAGGTTAAGATACAACCTTTTCATCATGCCATTGTTTTCATGTTCTGTTCTACCACAGGTGAATCACCCCTTAACTGTTTACCATTTACTAATTTGTACATAGCTAAATTTATAAAGCTTGACCCAAATGAGAGGATTAGGAGAGCAGTCAAATGGGATTTTTTTTTTTAATGTGCAGCTGATATACTGCTAATCCCCAACAGTAAATATGATTTACCTAGATAGTGATAATTACCCACAGAATCAATGGGGAAAATGAACATTGATTCTTTTTTTTTTTTTTTTCACCACCTTGGAGTAAAGAATAGTTGGTCAGACTTGCAAAGGGAATATGTCCAATATGAATTTGTTGGTGGTGATGTGGTATCAGAGAGGTATGTAGAAGATTATATATAACAGTTTTAAATGTTTTAATGTGCTCAAAGTAATTCATAAATTACTTAATGCTGGCAACCTTTGAAATAAATAAGGAAACATTCTCAGATGACAGGGCTTAGCTTTATGGAGGTGATGCAATTTGTCAAAGATTGAAATTGGCTAGCCTATCTAGACTCCTAAAATGTAGTTATTTGGAGAAGTATTATATTAATGGTAGTAATAGTAAGTAATAATAGAGGCAGCATTAACTAAGGAGTTACTACTTATTAGTGAATAAACATTACAATAACATAGTGAGAGGCTATTGTTATTTTCTTCATTACAGATTGGGAAAATTGAATGCTTAAATAGGTTTTGGAACTCATAAGTTGGAAAAGCCATGATTTGGTCCTAGGAATGTCTGACTCCAGAATCTTTATTCTTAACCACTTAACCTGCAAATCCCTGTCCACATTACAATGTCAGAAAGAGACTGCACATATGTACTTCAATTAGTGTCTAGTGTCTAGGAAACACAGCTGTGTGACTGGCATGGGGGGGATGGGACTGGTGGTGGGTGGTGAGTGGGTGGCAGAGTAAATTACTACTGCATATTCTGACTCTGCAAGTCAGATGGGAATAATTAAGGGATACAGAAGATATCAGCACTTGGGAATGGAGATTGATAAGAATGGACAGAATTCTTTTCAAAACTCCTCTATTCCTAGAGAGAAATGTAGAGGAAGGGGCAAAACTCAGGCAGAATCCAAAAACATCAGTGTTAGAGTTGTTTGGAGATAGGAGGGAGGTCAGGTTGAAGATGCTGTGAGTAGCCTCAGAGGTCCTTATGGTACAATGTACACCAGGTCTTTTGGCACAAAGCCTGCCTGCAGTGACAACTATTGATCTGTCAGCCACATCAGTGTTCTGAGAACGGTTGCTCTTTTGGTCCCAATTTTTCCTTATCTCTGTGGTTGCAGCTTGAGCAACTTTGTTACAACATGACCCCATGGCTTGGCCTTTGTTCAATGGTTCATATTTGGATAGCCAACTAAAGCTGGGCCAATCTTTATAACAGAAAAGCCAGCAAAAGGATGGCAGTATGTACCAAGGAGACCCATAGTCACTCCTTCAATGTAATATCCAGTTTACACAAACTGAGTTCTTTTGAATCTGCTTTACCTAGCAACTTGGTCCAAGTCCCTTCTCTTAACATGGACTACCGCACAGTACCTCTGGCCCCACCACCTTCTCCAACTGAGGATTCTACAAGTTCCTAAGCATGAATAACTTCAGTTTCTTTGCAGTGACCTCTTACATAAAATTCCAGAAAATAGTTTCAGTGAAGTCCTCTAGAGTTCTCTGAAGATTGTGGTGGAACATCATTTTCTTATTTTTCTTCTCTTACAACCACTATTAAGCATTTCTCATCCTTACTAATGAATTGAGAATAATTTTTTTTTCTCTGATATATGTGTATATTTGATCTTTATGCTATTGAACAGTTACCTAGAACACTTACCATTGTCAGTTGTTAATAAGTTAAAAAAAAAGAACAGTTAAGGTCCTCAAGGAAGGTTTTCACTTCCAGGTTCTACTCTGCCCCAGATCTTGAGTCCATCCTGATGAAAAGGACATTAATCCAGATTCGGTTCTGTGCTTTGCTTTCCCTGCCCTCCAACCTCTTGGAATATAGAATCCATGTAGACCTCCAGCCAAACTTGGATTCTGTTTTTCCTCTCCAAGTCCCAAACTGGCACCCACGTTGGACCTGACTCTATCTACCCTTACCCACCCTCACACCCTTGCTC
Source organism: Tamandua tetradactyla (assembly GCF_023851605.1). NCBI lineage: Eukaryota > Metazoa > Chordata > Mammalia > Pilosa > Myrmecophagidae > Tamandua > Tamandua tetradactyla. The sequence continues at coordinate 42,894,131 of NC_135344.1, forward strand.
CCTCTCATCTCATTTGTTTAGAATTGGACTTCTCTTACATTGGAATTCCAAACAGTATGTTAGGATAAGAATTGTGTGCTGAAATCAAACTTTGATTTAGGGGCCCAACTTTGCTCTTTTTAGGCCTTTCTTCTCCTTTGCATGGAGACCAGACCCTGCCCAGAGCCCAGGGAATAGGTCCTGCTACTCAAAGAAAAATGTCCTAAAGATTACTACCTTTTCCGACAGATTCCCAGTATTGACCACCCTCTATCTTGTTCTGCTCCCCCACTGCTCCCCCAGAGCTACACACTCTGATGTCAACCTGTATCTAAATCACAATAAGCTCTTTCAGTGAGCCAATTGTCTTGAAAAACCTAGCACACTCCACATGTTCCACAAAAAATTGTAACTGAGATAAACAGTGGGTTATGGTCTGGCTTGTTGGACCTGTTGTGAGGGGTCTCATATAGTCACAATTTTTATGTGCCTTTGAGGAGCTTACAATTTAGATGAGAAGCAAAACTAGAAGTAAAGTGATAATTTATATTTATATTTAAAATTTAATATAATCTGTATTTTTGTGATAAACAGTCCAAATTACCATGTAAGTTGTGAGTCTGAACATACTTGAGCAGGTTGTAGAAAGTGTATTAATGGAGGTGGTTCTATTCTTGAGAGTCAGACACTGCTGAGTCTTATGTCTGTAAGGAATATATTAATTTGCGTATGAGAAAAGCAATTTTCTCAAGATTACACAGCAAGCATGATACACATGAGATTCATAAATCCAAAGCACTATGTTCTTTGGAAAGGAACAAACAAAAGCCAAAACAAAAACAAACAAAAAAATAAATATACTCAATGATGGGCCTTGAAGAAGAATAAAATTTAAATTGTTTTCAAGTATGAGCAAAATAAATATGATTTGAGCCCATATGGCTTTGTCAATGTTAATCAATCATTTATGCCAATTTTCATTCAAATGGAAGAGAACAGTATGTGATTTGTTGAACAGGCTGTTATTTCTACTAATTTCATTAGAACTCTAATGGTGAGTACTACCTGGTGACTTCAGCAAGAATCAGGATACTCATGGGCACCAGTTCAGCGCAAATGTGGTCCTGAGTGATTGGGAAAGCAAGCCAGACCCATTCCGTGTGGAACCAATTAGTTCATACCTTCTCTACTTTCTCATCCTAAAATGGCTTTTTTTCCTTTTCTCCAACTGTTACCTATTTTTCAGCTTGTAGTTTCTCTAATGAGGTATTTGGTACTTAATCTTTCAGAATAATGAATAAATCTATCTCTGTGTTAAGGTGGGTCCTGTCCTGGGAGCACCATAGTGGCTTGTTGGGATGCCAGGCTGTTGTTTGTTAAGATTCTATCAGGCGTACTTCTATGAATGTGTCTGACATTGAAATTATATTACCCCACAGAGATAGGGCGTTCTGGGGATGGAGAGGCTGTGAAGACTGGTGCCTCACTGCAAAGAACATAATGACTTGCATTCACCTGTTAGAGTCTTAAGAGATGTGAAATGTATGGCATAGGCCATTCCACAAATCTGTCTTATGAATAAGAGAAAGCAGTTTTTCAAGTGCCTAAAATTCCTACCTGTGCACATAGGCCACTCTAAAGGTTCATAATGTAGCTTCTAGCCACATATAGCTAATTAAATGTGAACAATAAAAATTAAATAAAATTAGACATTAGATCCTCAGCTATACCAGCCACATATCAAGTGCTCAACAGCTTCACATGAATAGTGGCTACTATTATTGGGCTGAACAGAAATAGAACATTTCCATCACAGCACAGAGTTCCATTAACACTACTCTGGAAGAATAAACCAATGAATTTAGCATTCTCAACTACTACCCTAGTAATTGTATCAAGCTCACAGCAATATAAATAATATACAGTTGGTACATGTTTTGTCTAAACATTGGAATGAAATCTAACATCAGTCACTTGATACAGGACATTTAAAAATCTTGCACTTACTTCATGGGTCTAGAAAATAAATAATTAATGCAATTCCGCAGCCTGTGTAAACTGTCCATTTCTCAACTCCATTTGCAAAGTAAGAATCAATAAATCTTCCCAAGTGGTATATCTCATGGTGCAAGCTCAAGTTCTGCATGACAATGATTGGACTGGGACAATCATTGAATAATAACATTAAGGTGGAGCCTTGGAATCTGCATTTAACAAACTTTCCAAGGTATTCTTTCTCACAGTGCAATTTGTGAATATGTCATATGTTCTGAAAGAGAAATGACCCCTTAGTCTTTTCTGTTATTCATTTCTCAGAAAGCAGAGCCAGAATTCCTTGGTTTCAGTATTAGCTCAGGCACCTACAGCTGTTACCTAGGGGAAATAACTTTCACACAAACTCTCTGATGGACGTCTCATCCTGTATCATTGACCCAGATTGGCTGTGTCATATGCCCTTGACTGAACTTATAGCAGGCAAGCAAAATAAATTTCAAGTTCATTAGTGAATAGACTAATTAAATTATATCCCAGGGCAGGAAAAAAGAGTGAGGAAGTGCACCATCATACAATACTAAATGAAGTTAGGGAACTTTAACAAAGAGGATGAGTGAGATGGTTATTGGGCGGGTACACAACAGTTCCTGGCATAGAATCTTTTTGTTTGATACTCAAACAAGATGTGGTTATTGCTAATCCTAGGTGACAGTTAAATGCAACAACATACAGAATACTTTTAAATACTTATGCAGGTTTGCACAGCTTGTTGGTTAGAGATTTGAAGTTAGAGAAACTCTGTTCACTCAATGTACCTTCTTTCTCAGTTATCAAAGGTACCTTTCATTGGCTTGCTTTTCCACTTCTGTCACAGTCTATTTTCCTTTTATATGTCTTTCCTCCTTTCCTTTCATATTTTATTCCAATATTCCCTCTGTACATTCTCTTACCCCCACATCTTCTTGCTACCATTTTCCAAACCTCAGTTTTCCAACTTTCCCTGTCCCTCTCATTGCAAACATTGTAGATTTTTAATTTATTCACTTGGTCTTAATCATTAACCACATAAAAATCCTATGTGGCATTTAGGGACACACACACAAACACACACAAACATATATGCATTTTACCCTAAGAAGAGAAACTATTAGGAAGAAATCTGGTTCCTCTTTGCCCTCAATGGAGAAACTATACTGCAGATTGTGAGGATGTGATAAGAAAACCAAGCATGAAAACACATTTCTTCACAAAAGGAAAGGAAGCCAATATCCCAGGAGTTAGAAACCCCAAGTCCATTGCATTTTTGACAACCGTCTGGCTGCATTTTGAAACCTCATATTTATAAGCGTGCTCTCAGCTTTCCAGCTGTCCCAGGCAATGGCCTAAAATGAAGATGATAGCTTGAGGTAGGTAATGAGGAGCAGATGGGGATGGTCACTTAAGGCGTGGGATCCTGTTATCATCACCATGTATTTGGTTCCTTAATTATTAAGAAATGAGGGTTGAAAAAATTAAAAAAAATGTAATGAGCATTTTCAAATGGGATGTGTTTACGCAAAATACCCATGAGAAAGCACCTGTTCTGTTTACGTTCTTTACTGTAAGAATGTTATTGGGTTTTTCGTCTGCTTGTTTTTGTTTATTTCAAATACTAGGAAGCATTTTTGTCTTTGATCCTTTGATTATAGTTACAAAAGTTGTATTTATCTTCAAAGAGTCAAGTTGTCTAAGAGAAGCAGCATTTGTCTGAGCCTGTATCATCATAGATACAGTCTACAATAAGCATGGTAATTCTACCATTTGGGGTTCTTCATCTGCAATTTTTGACTTTGGTTTATTTATTTGTAAGGTAGGAATAATTTTGAGGCTAGTTATATGTATCAAAGCCTACTCCCAAGTCAGTGAAGACTTTCTGGGATGATTAGAACATTGTTAAAAGAGAAAAAATTTAGTTTGGATTCTCATGTGGTTTAATTGATGTCAAAAGTTGCAAACAACATTGTAACAATAAAGACAAGTGTCTTGATCTCCAGCTTAACTCCTATCTTCTGTGCAGCCATCTCATAGATTCCCATTATTATATGCAGTACACATGACTACTGTCTGCAAAAACCACCTTCTTATTAGGGAAAAGGAGTTAAAATACAAGTGCCTTCTCTTCTACAAAGAGCCACTTGTTAGAACATGTAAAGCCACTGATATCTTCAGTGTAAAGTTGGGGTCCAACTTTTATCAACTGAATGGACAAAAAAAAAAAGAGTATGGGCTTTTTTCCTTTAAGTAGTTGAAGGTGTTTGAGATTTGTTCAGTAAAATGGTAAAATGTTATGTTTATTTAACTACCTGATAAGCCATTTTCGAACCAAATTTAAGAGTTACTATGAAAAAAGCTAAACTCATTAAACTCCTTCAGAGAGTTTATTATAACCATTTTGAAAATGGAGACAACAGAAAAGAAACCATGACCTACCTTTTCCCTGCTTTTCATAAAAGAGGGATTGTCAAACGCTAATCCCTGGGCCATGTTCAGTCTACTATCTGTTTTTGTAAATAAACTTTTATTGGAACACAGCCATGACCATTCCTTATGTATTTTCTGTGGATGCTTTTGTACTACAACAACAGAATTGAGTAGTTGAAACAAAACAGGTTGTCTGAAAAGTTTAAAATATTTACTATCTGGCTCTTTACACAAAAAGTTTGCCAACCTTTGCTTAAAAATGGCAACCAATGCTAGTATTATCCAGAAAGACAATTTGGGCAACTAATCATGGTTTATTTAGCATTTAAGATAGATAAATGCAAGAAGGGACGGCTCTATAAAGTGTGATTCCTCTTTTCACTCTCTCGTTTTTTTTTTTCTTCTCAGAAGCCACCTTTTTTCTTAAAATCCCTTATCCACTAATATTCTAAAAGAGAAAAAATAGCAGAGAAAGAGATTAGAAGAACAGTGCTGATGATGAGTTACTCAAATAGAAAATATTTGGAGACACTCATGATATGAAGAGGCTTGCCATGATATGACGTAACATGCCAAATGATACAGTCTTGATTATAAATTTCTAAACCTGGTAGCACTTTATTATTTTTATATGTTTTCTATACGTATTTTTTTTCTCTCATGCTTCCACCAGTGCAGCTCAGTTGATAATTGTATATGCCATATAGGACAAAGTTCTGTGTCTTGGGGTGAGACAATCTTTAGAAATGAGTTTCCAGCCAACCACTTTTTATTTGGCTCTCAGAAAAGTCTTAGGCTCTCTGGGGGGCAGATGAATATGTAATTGTATAATTAGGCTAGCACTGTTCCTGTTTCTCCTATAATATTGTCCAGCTGGGCCACAGGACAAGGTCACTGAACAGCAATAGACTAAAAATGGAAATTGGCTGATTGTTGAAGCTGATGGGAATGACCTGCTGTGGACTGTTATGCGTGGGCATACGGCCTCATAAGATCTCCTATATTAAAATTCCCCTTTTATTTCACCCAACTTTTTCCTAATGAGTTTTTTTTTTTTTCTCCTCGACCTCACTTACTTTTGGGCAGAATACAAAGTCGCCAGGAGATTTTGCTTGAAAGATAGAAGAAAGCTTCCCATCCCAGAAGAAATGACATCCCACAGCCTGTCCCAAGCCTTAAAACTCCACTATTAGTGCATCATCCCTTAACGCTAAGAAGCCAGGGCAGGAGTATGAAATTCAGCCATCAGTGACCAGAGTTGGGTCACCCCACTGCAAACTGTGTTCCTCTAAATTTCCTGTTTTTCACAAGCTATAGGTTCCTTGGATGTAAAAATGAAATATTTCTAATAATTTAAAAAATGTTTTAAGGATCAAATTAGATAATGTATATGAACTGTTCATTATAAATTATGAAGTTATAATTAGGGCATTGTTTCTGTAAGTGTCCCATTTCAAATCCCAGCTGCCTCATGGAGGCAGGCATCATTCTCACTCTGCCTATATAATTTTATTAGATCATTTTCCTCTTGACAGCTAAGGGCAGGCCAGTGAGCAGTGGTCCTCTAATGGTGGGAAAAGGAGAAGAAGGATACAATTGGGGGCACTGCCTGTTTTAAAAAGTGATCTCTATGCATTTTTATGCATTTCAAGAAACTATAAAAAGAAAAAACAGGTTTGGGTAACAGGAAGAAAACACAGTTATCTAATTGTGAGTTCGCAGTCACTATATACAAATTCCATCTAACTGAAATTATAGCAAAGAGGAGTCCCTATTCCAACAACTGTTTTTGTTGTAGCAAAGCAAAGGAGATTGAATTGGATTTGTTGCAAATTCCTAACCAAATGGGAAGGCTTTAGTTTAAAAAAAAAATAATTTCCTAGGGAATGAATGAGCCTCAGGAATATAACTCTGGCCTTGCATAAATCAAAAAGAAAACAGAATAGAAGGGCAGGCTTGCCAAATGCTTATAAATCAAATATGCCCAAATAAGCTGCATTCCTAATAAAGGCATGCAAATAGCCCGGGAAAGAGGCGTGCAAATCACTCTGCATGTAAATCACAGTAAGTGGGTGCTAATAAATTTCAGCTTGACTGAAATGGCAAAATTTCACAGGAATTAGTAGAAGGTGGGAATATTTAGAAAGCAGATGGAATACTCTTAATCATTTGATCAAGTACAACTGAATCCTATAAATTATTTTAACACATTTCTGTAGTTTCCAGTATTATCATGGAATAATTCCTATACTGAGTAAGTCCATTTTCTAGGCTTTACATTTTACTTTATCTTACAGGATTCCTTCCATGTTCGAAAGCTTCCCACTCTGCTCATGTTAGCAAAGTCTCCAGTTAAGGATTAAGTGAGTTCTGCAGGTGCCTGTAACTAGAATTGCCTTCCTGTTTTTCTAACCTTATTGATTCTCAAGGCAAGATTTCTTATCATGGAAAACATTGTAGTTTTCCCTCCCCTGCATCATTTAATCTCCTCTCTTCCTCTCTTGGCTATAAAGGTATTTATTATTAAACTGAGTAATTGTATGATATAACTCTGAGAGATATTTAAAGATGCCTTAAAAGACAAAACTGTTTTTTGGGTAGGTTTTGTTTTCACCCACATTAGTAGCATTTCTGTGCCACTGTCTATCTAAACCACTGTTGATATCTTCATTCTCTTGAGATCTGAAGAATAATAATAGATAGGATTTGACATGAAGAGCTGTGGAAATGAAAGCTGTATTCCAAAAAATTTTAGTGGTGATTGATTTATATTAGCTTTGAGTCACACTTGAGTTTGTCTTTTAAACATGTTATTGGGGGTGGAACACATTTCTGGTGGTTGAATTGTTACCTAAGGGAAAAGGTGGCTCTGCAACCATCTTTGATCACTGGGGTCATCCATTGAATACTTCAAGTGAGTTTTATTGGCCTAGGCCCAGACAGACTGAACTACTTAATCTGCTATTAAACCTATGCTGGAAGCAGTGATTTGAAGAACAGAGAAGTTTCTTTGTCAAATGGTTTTAGATAGTTTGAGGCTCAAATTCCTACAATCACACCTTCCTCACAGGAAAGTACAGTGTTCATTATAATCCTACAAAGAACTATGTTTTTGTAGATGTTGTATGCTTGCATTTTACACACTTCCTAAACTGGCCAAATATAGACAACTTACTTCATTCTGTACAATGTGGTGCAAGAATAGCATCTGAATTGTGTTCTGCTTCTACTCCTTCTGTGGAAAAATCTTAAGTTGGAACAGTCAAATAGGTGAGGATGATTTGATGTAGTAAGGAAGTGGAACCTTCTTTGAACCCTCAACTAATCTCTACCTGGCCCTATAAAACAGACTCGGTGCCCCACTGAGACCTGCCAAGGCAATCCTCTTAAGCTAAGAGTTCTAGGAAAAAACTCATCCCAGCCCATATGACTAAAGTTCAACCCTGTTCCAGTAACACTCATCTAGATGACGATTGACTCTTCGAATGCTCTACAGTTACATATATTTAAGTGCATGTACGCAATTACTTCAGTCATATGTAGTAATTGCCAGTATGACTATACATCAAATGTGTAGAGGCTAAAAGAACCACCCCTATCTAGGAAACTTTGAATTTTGCCTGATTCTTCTGGGATGGATTTGGAAAGACAAAAATGGACAACATAGGGCTTGCATACAGGATGGAACATATGAGCAAGCTGCTAAGGCGAGAAAATAAGATGGTAAGAGTGAATTAAATTAATAGTGTTGGCAGTGAGTGCCATGAAAGATGGCAATGGAAGTTAGAGAAATAAGGAAAAATATACTGGTTATAGAAGTTCTTCCCTTATAAGCAATGGGAGGCCATAGTTGTTTTAACAGATTCAGGCAATGGATATCTTTGGTCAAGTGTGTTTGTAGGACTATAACAAACCTAGAAAGGTGATGAATTGAAAAGTAAGCCTCTTACACTGCTTAAAGTTGAGAACACATTTCCTGTGCCTAAGGACTCACTCTGCATGGAGACATAGCCCTCCTGATGTGGCTGGAGGCTTTCGCCCAGCCTCTCTTAGAAGTGTGACTCTCCTAAACTAGGATAATAGTTGATATGTTACCCTGGGCTTCCCTTCAGTTTCTTGTTTATAGATTTAGTAATCATTAATTAATGTAATTTGCTCGTTGACTCCATGGAGATAAAATACTGGAGAGACATTTCAGTGACTACAAGGGTTGAGTACCCATATAAAATGAATATTATGGAATGAAACATAATCAAATATCAAATAGAATATGAGTTAGGAAATCCATGAGTGTATGACTCACTAAGCTTTTTGTGACTGAGGAGAATGGGAGACCCCTGGTCAGAGAAGGTGGTCATATGTAACCAATTAGCTAGCAGACCTTTGAATAAGTAGCATATTGTCATAGGAGCAAAAGAGGAAGAAAGTCCAGCTTTGCCTTCCTCACCCTTGTGGCTGGGGTCAACTCTACTTAACCTACCCATTCACCTGGATCCAGCCAGATTCACCTCCATCTTAAAGGTTTTTTGACCACCCCATCTGAGAACTGTTTCTCTCTTCCCTAAACAACTCTAGTACTTACTAACCTTTTATTTTGGCAAATAATGATGCACTTCTTATGTGATACCTGTCATTCAATTGTATTTAAGATTTCATTCTTATTTTATGTACACTTATCATCTCTCTTCCAAACTAAACTGCAAGCTACTTGAAGGCAAAGACAAGACTCACTGCTCTCCATTTCCTGAAGTTCTGAAGCATTGAGCACAGAGTGTCAAGTGAATGGCTGATATTTCAATATGCTGCTGTCTTCCAAGCATGAAGGAGAATATGAATCTTATTCTTTGGCATGAAGGTCCAAGCATTTAATCTCTGTCCCGGCTGATATAACTTTGTTCTTGTCCTAGGAAAGGGTGTGTTCTTTTCAGCTTGAGCAACTCGGGTGGCCATGAATAGAGGAAGTGGATCATCAACAGTGCATTGGACAGAGACAACGCAGAATCATTTCACCTTGTCAGAGCTGAAGCTGTAGCCATAGCCGAGAAATCACCTGTCTCATGAGACAGCTAGTCATCCATGGCCAATCTCCTTGAGGAAATGAATGTTCTTTAAAAACAAGTTAGAATTCTAAAGGGATATAGTCTAGATGTTGACAAAGGAAATGTTTGCTTCTAGAAGAAAGGCACTTGAACAAAACAGCTTAGAATTCTGTATTAAATAAATTCATATCAGCAAATATTTATTGAGCACTTCTTATATATACAGTGTTGTATAGCAAAGAGAGAACTTTAATACTGAGTCCTTAGATGGAAATTACTTGGGAGAAACAGACATACACCATGATTAAAAGTGCACCCTGGCTAAGTTATGGGCCAATTTTATGCTACAGATATAATTGCCGTAGGATTTTGGGACTGACAGAATGACTGCAGCAGTATTTCTAATGTAATCACCACTGATGCTTGCTAAAATGAAGATTCCTAATCTATACCCCATCAAAAGTGAGTCAGCATGTCTGAACCAGATGCCCAGGTCACTGCTCTCTATACCCACCTAAGTTTAAGAATCATTGTCTTATCAGCAAGGGCATTGAAGAAAAATATTAGGGAATAGGTAGGATAGAAGATTCTGAAGATAGACTCTGGCCCATTTTCCTTTCTATTCTATTTCCTTAGTCACTAGTCAGTCAAAAGAAACTGCTGGTGATGGGTTGAGGGGAGAAATATCCTGGTAATTGCCTCGGAATATTTTTATATGATATATTAATTCTGTGCTTGGCATATCAATTTTAAGGTCTAGTTATTCTTCTCTAAAGCTAATTGCACCATTGTACAGAAATATGTTTTACTTGAGAGAATGGTTTATAGAGAACATTTTAGTAGCCAAACGCAATGGTTTTGTCTGCATTTATAAACACAACTGCAGTGACATGAAAGAGAGGAAAATTGGGTACCGGTTGAATCAACTACTATACCTTTGCCTGTGGTTTTCAAACTTCTTACTTAGTATCTCATTTTGGCAGTTTGTGAAAACTGCATTTGAGAGCTTTGTGAAAAGGTCATCAGATAACATAAAGAACAACAGAGTATGTGTGGGTACACATGCAAACACACACACACACCCCACATAGTAGTCCTTACAGAGTAGCATTTATAAACTCTTGGTACCAAGTTGAGAAAATGTTTTTTTATAGGTGTGTGGCATGCATGAGCAGACATACATTCATGCTTTGATTTCCTTTTAATGGTCACAAACTTTGGTCTAATTTCTTAGGTCAATGAGATGCTAATCAAGCAGTTGAAGACAGAGAGCCTAGTGAAATAATCAAATGTGAATTTGTCCAGGGGGACCCTCAACTTTGAATTGGGAAAGAAGAAATTGTCACGTTGATTCCACTGGAGACAGGCTTCCTGTTACTAAGCGGCCCCTGGGGATTCGCTACCTGATTTGTTCTTCATCAAGTTGGCATCTCAGTGACAGGGCAATTGTAATTAGAATGAATAAAATGAGAGAAGTGCCAACTCTCTGCCTATAATGCAGACTGTGACATTAAAGAAACATTGCAGTTTTGTTATTTTTGTTTTTTAAGACATTACAAACAGGTAGTAGGTCTTTGCCTACTGGGATGCCTTCTATAAAATTCAGACCCATCTTGGTAAACAAAGAAAATATGATAAGACTTGTACTCCAGATGTGCATATATCTTACCATTTTGGATTTTAGACTGTCTTTTGAATCGTCTTATTTTTCATGATTGTACTTGCAATGCACAGGCAACGAAGAATAGGGATAAAGAGGAAGTATAAAAGAAGATTCCTGCTATACTGTTGCCTCTCAGGTCATTGTCGCTTTGAAAGAGTTGGATAAAAGTAATTTGGGCTACAATAATAAAAAGTATAGTCACTTACATATAATGAGATATATGCAAAGTGAAGGTAGAACCTGCCTGATTTTTTAATTAGACCTTGACTCAGCATTGAACTTGAACAGAATCCAAATAAATTCTTACAAGACATCTTTTGATTCTCTTCTCTTTCTACTGAATACAAAAGAATCACTTGGATTTCTAAGGGGATTATAGGAGGTAATCTATCTATTAGAATCTTCGGGACACATAAAATCTTAAAATGACAAAAGCCATTAGGCTCCAATATCTCGTTCCTTTGTTCTCATGTCTAATCTGAACTCTTTATAGGTATGCTAAGGAATTTCTCATTCATTTTGCTCTATCATATTTGGAAGGAAAAAATAATATTTTCCCATCTGCAAAATAAGGTTCCCAGTTATCATTACTGTCCTGTGACTTTCCTTTTACTCCTGGTCAATCTGTGCCATGCTCTTTACAACTCTGTTCTTCTGTTCATGTGTGTGTGTGTTTCTCCTCCTCTCTTCTTTGCCAAATTGTAACCATCTTTAAAGCTCCACCCAGACCTCATCCATTCAAATTGCCTCTATTTTTCACAGTCATTTAATTCAGTGTCCTTTGTTTCAGAATACTTATGACATTCTCATAGAGATGTGAAGATACTTTCTGACATTGAACAACAGATAATGAAATAAATGTTTCTTCTCTAACACTTGGCAAGTAGTATTTGCTTACCAACAAATATTTATTCAAACAGTTACTATGGCCCAGGCACTATTCTAGGAGCTGGGGATATAGCAGTGAGCAAAACAGACTCACATCCTTACTTTTCTCTAAGTTGTATGCTTGTGGGAGATGCAAACACTAAACAGTATATACATGTGTAACAAAACTTTATAATATATTAGGTGATAAATGTTGTAGAAATCATTTTAGCAAAACAAAGAAAGAATCACAGATACCAGTTGTAGACAGAGGAGGAAGGAACTACAGGTTGAACATTTAGGTAGAGAGGTCAAGTTTGCCCCCCTTGAGAAGAATCCTTGGTCACAAACATGAAGAATTTTGTGGTGGCATTTTTGATCACCATGTTTGTTTCTGAGAGAAGGTTCTCTGGCCAACGAGATGGAGGTGAGGAAATGGTTCAGGTATACAAGTGGGATAATATCATTCTCAGTAGAGGAAACAGCAGTGCCAATTTCTTAAAGTGTGACCTACCCTTAGTGTGGAATGAACAGGCCAGTGGGGATAAGGTAATAAAGTTAAACTGGGGTGGGGGGCAGGGTATGCAAATCTCATAGACCTACAGACAATTGCTAAAACTTTGGCTTTTATTCTGAGTGAGATGGAAACCTTTGGAGAGTTTTGAGCAGAGTAGCATCACTATCTCACTGACATGTTTAAAGGATCACTCTGACTACTGTCTTGAGATAGGCTGCCTGGGAGAAGCGGGGCAAGGATGCAGAAAGCAATTGCAGTGCTCCAACTGAGAGTGTTTGGCAGCTCATATCACAGTAATACCAGAGGAAGTGCATCATCTAGTATATACCCAAAGGCAAAATGTTGATTAGGTGGTTAGATGCACAAACCTGAAATTCAGGAAGAAACCAAGGGCTAAAAAAGCAGGACATCTGTACACTGATGTTATTTGGAGTAGCAAGACTGAGTAAGCTTATAAGACTGAAACAAGCCTTACTTGAGTCTGTGATTACTCTATTTTTTGTCTAGATTGGAGTCCTCAATCTTTGAGACTTCCCAGCATCTTTGAAGGGCATACAACCATATGACCAGTTTGGTTTAAATGATGTCAAATAATTTGTTCTTTCCCCTAATGGAGTCAATCAGTATTATGACCCCAAATCCAGTCAATTATGTTCAGATATGGATACATGGCCTATGATATAGTTGCAGTTTTTGTTAGCACTTCCCTCTTTGAGAGAATGTTCCCCAAATCTTGGGAGATTAGCATAGTTTGCTATTTGTAGACATGTTCAATCATTCTATTGAAAGGTGCTTTTGTGCCTTAACAATTTATTTCACGTCGTAAGTCAACCATCTGTCGTGCAGACTAGGAATCATTTGCCTGTCCAGCTGAAATCTCAGAGGTTTCATCAATGTTATTATTTTCTTTAGAAAATTAATGCTACTTCCTTATTCAAAGTAAAAACAAAATAATGTTTATGTTAAATACTTTAGGGGAAGTTTTCTTTTCTTTTCTTTTTTTTTAAATAAGTAACTTCTATGCCTTCTTAAATAGATTACTCAGAGTATAATTTCTGCTTTCTTTGCTTTCAGAGTCATTGTTATAAACAAAAATTGTGGTTCCAGGCCATAAAACTCTCTAGACTTATCCCTCTCACAATGGCCCTGTATTCTACATTCTTGATGCTTTATCTCAGGTTAGTATTTCTGCCTCCTGCCTGAGCAGTCTGCCAGCACCAGTCTCTTCTTGCCGTTATCAGTATTTCTTTACTTCTTCTAATCTGCTGCATTATTTTATATACAATTGCCCAAGTAAGGGCCTGAGGAGGCTATATGTTCTTCCTTCAGCAGACTTAAGAACATGGAAATAGTTATCCTTTCTGTTAAGAACCTTTGCTTTTTTTAAACCCTTTTCTCTTTTTTCCTACAGCTTGTAGTTTGGGAACAATAATACAGAAGAGCTTAGTTGTTGAAAATTACCTGCTGGTGAACAGGCCATTGCTATAACGATACATACATAAGCCTTCCTGCTTTTCAAAGAACTTTTATTATTTTGTCATGTGGTACCTGAAACAACCCTTGGGCAAGAAAATACATTCTAAAAACAAGTTACACTTCAGGATAGTATAAATTTAAGGAGATGGCCAAAATTTAGTATTTTCATGGAAAGTAAATGTGAAGATAGTTTCCCATATCTAAGAATTATCTTTGAGGTAAAATATCCCAGGTTTTTTTCCTTAAGTTTTCTTGTATCTATATGTACATGGGTTTTACTTCCCCCTCTGTTTCACCAAAATATATGTCTTATTTAGCTATTAAATAGTGTACTAATGCCTGTGAAACCCGCTGCAGTGAGTGCGAGTAGACTTTGAAGTCAGGTGGTCCTGGCCCTACAGTCAGCTGTGTAACGTTGGGCACATAATTGATGTATTTTAGCCTCATTTCCTACTCTCTCCTAGATGGACAGTGATAACACAGCCTCCTAGAGGTGAGGCTCTCTGAGGCACCAAGGACAGCGCTTGACCCATCAGCACACACCATGTTAGTTAGTTGGACTCCTTCATTTCATGATAAAGGAATTTGAATCCCAGGGACTCCTCTTTTTTCTCACTTTTTTTCGAGCTGGGTGCTATGAATAGATTATTTCCTTTAATTCTCACAATCTCTGAGAGACGCTATTATTGTCATCTTAAGGATGATGAATAAAGCTCAGAAAATGTATATAACTTATCCAAGGCCACATAAATCATAAGTTGCAGGTTTACGATGCAAGGTCAATGCTCTTTATACCATTCAAAGTTGACTAGGTTCCACCTATCCCCAGAGCAGTCTTTTTTTATCAAGCTGCCTAACATTCTAAGATAGGTGTAATTTTTAACATGACAGAAGGGAGAAGTATAAAGGGAATGTACTAGGATAATGGATAAGAGAGAGGGAAACTTTTAACGTGGTCCTTTTGTGCTTAAGAGGTCTTCCAAGTGAATAGTAAGGTTTGTAGTTACCAGGAAAACCTATACACTCCAAAAGTTCATCACTGACAGCAGAAATTTGTCTCTACTGCCAAGGGATATGATAGAACTACCTGCTTCTTGTACTATCTGTGCCTTCTTACACCCCCAACTAGATCCTCTCTTGTTAGTGGGATTAGATAAAAATAGGGACCTAAGAGAATAGTAGGATGAAAGGAATATAATGTTAAAAAAAAAGTAAAACCTCATTTGAACAATTTATATTTGCAGTATAAGAAGAAAATGTGACTCTGAACCCAAGATGCCACTCCCTCCATCATGGCAACTGGAAGGATGCCTGTCTGGATTCTCAAAACTCCCACTTTTATGTACTTGACAAAAATACATTTAGAGAGGGCAGAGGTAAAGCACCCAGACCTGATGTTCAAAGGATCCAAACCCTATTTACAATGAAATAAATATCATTTACAAATATGCTATGCATTTAACTGAGGAAATGGGAAATGGAGAAGGCAATGTCAGATCACATTCTGAAAGACACGGGTGATGGGACATTGCAGTATGTTTCAATAGAGACTCCAGGTACTTTGGTTTTGAAAATTGCAGAGCAAAATGTGCGACTGAATTGGAAGGATTTCATCCTTCTTGATGGATTTTCTCTGAACCCCAGTCACACACATCAGACTTTAATATTCTAGCCGTCGGCTGTTGTCACTTCTTGGCGGGCGCGACTGCCAACCCCATTCACAGAGGAGGGAAAATAACTGGATGAAATCACTGGACAGGTTGTGTATACGGGCTGCAACGTCAGACACTGAGCCTCTTCCTGGATTACATGGAGTGGAAGACCACAACAAAAATGAGGAAATAAATGAAACAGAACAATACTTCCAACTATTTATAGTCTATTTAAATCTTGCTTTCCTTAATTATGAACTTTCCCTTCAGTATTTCTGAATAATTGTAATTGTTTCCCCCGTAAGTTATCAACGTGTAAACTTACAGATGGTACTAACCTCTTCAGTGCCTTTTTCATTCTCTGAACTTTTCTGATGCCTCTGGAGGAGTCTGGCCTATGGCTTTGTTTTGCCAGTAATGGGTCTCCTTTTTCCTCTGCAGTACAGTTGTTTCCTCTTTACACTACTTTCTTCACCCCCGACTCCTCCATGCTGTGTTAGTTTTGAAGAGTAAATGCTTTGTCCTACAGATACTACCCATCTCCCAGCAGGATCATCATTTGCTAAATCTAGGTGATTCTCTAGAGTTTTCATAATCACCTGGGGGAAAACACCTCCACAGCACATTGCATATGCCTAGCCCTTATTTCCCAACATATTCTG
Organism: Tamandua tetradactyla; assembly: GCF_023851605.1. Lineage (NCBI taxonomy): Eukaryota > Metazoa > Chordata > Mammalia > Pilosa > Myrmecophagidae > Tamandua > Tamandua tetradactyla. Next base: position 42,910,441 of record NC_135344.1, read on the forward strand.
AATGCTGAAGGATTTGGAACATTACTTACTCAATCAAATGTTTAGCACCTGGTGAATTTTTGGCCTTGCCTGGTACTCTGCAGGGTTTGAAAATGTTAAAGAAATGGCCTCCATAGTCAAGTTACTTATCCACTGAGGAGCTAAGACCAACAGGCATGAAAGATCAAATACATGGTTACATATAAATTGAATAACAATATAACAGTGATACAAATAATAAAGTTAGTTACTTGTTGCCAGTTTAGAGTCATCGACATGCGTTCAGAGGAGAAAGATATCCTTCTGTAAGGTAGCTAGGGTAGGTAGGAAAGATTTAAAGAGTAAGATGGATGTGGGTGCTCAGGCTGACATTACCTTTTAAATCTCAGAATTAAATAAATACCTATAGGATTTCAATAGGTGTTCTTCAACAACGTTTAGGTCCTTTGTGACTTTTATTGCACTTGTTTTATAAGTAGCATTCATTTGAATTGTACTTTTTATAAACCACATTTTCACCCAAAAATTGGTAATGTAAGTGTTATATTATTTTAGAAACCCACTGCTTCCAACACAAGGATTTGTTCTTCAGGCATTAGAATACTGTAACTATTTATATCCACTCCCAAATTCTGTAAAGGAGAGACATAAATTCATGGGATCAGCGAGTGGAGGTTGGATATTTCCAGATGTATAAGTGATAACTGATGTGTGGGAAAGAAATTGGGTGAAAATAGCATTTCAATTGCTGTGTAAGTAAAATCACTTACAAGATCACAATGTACAAGCTTAGCTTCTACCTTTAAACTCATTCAAAATATGTCTTTTCCAATGGAATCATTTTCTAATTTCATAATGAAAGTGAACAAAATTAAAGCAAGCATATTTTAAAAATGATAACCAACATATCTGTGATGATTGTGCCCAATAAAGAAAGTTGAACCTACTGTCTTATTTTTCTTCTGTACAAATCAACTAGGCCAAATTCACGTAAGCAATGCCCTATAGTTAGTTTCATTTCAGTTTTGAATTCATAGGTCTGAAATGTCTTGCACTTTCTTTATTCATGGAACAACATAGCTCTACTGAAGGGGTGAGACCCGGAGAACAAGACTGAAGATCAAACCAGCATCCTTTGTGTGTCCAGCAGGCCATAGGGGTCTACGGGCTTATTAGTGATTTCATCAATCTCATCCATCATTTCCCATGTACCGTGGAACTCACCTACACCGAGAGAACTTCAAAATAAGAAATAAAACTAGTGAACTCACATTCAATTAATATTAGCCATATTATTAATCCTTGCCTGTGAGGGGTTTATCAGGAGATAATTGACCTTGTCAGTGTTCTGAGCCGAATCTGTGGCTTGTAGGAACTCTCACTACCATCATGCTTAATTAGAATATGATACAACCCAAAGAAAAGATTTTTTTTAATCTTTTTCCTGATTAACCATTGAATGTCCACTTCCCTCCTCCATCTGCTCACCATGAAAAGAATGAGAAAAAAGTGAATATCATGGATGTATAATCTTCTCAATTAATAAATTGAAACTAATGTTATTGTTCCCAGGGCATGGCAAAAGAATCTGCTGCAGAAACAGGTGACTGCTGTCCTTGCGTGCCCAGACTGTTTCTTATTTTTTGCGTACTCAAAGAAAACAGGATTTTAATTGGACTGTGAATGAGGCACAGGTGGGAAGGAAAGGATCCTGTTGATTTACTTTCATGTAAAGGGTGACATTTAGTGAGGGTGGCCAACTTCGTCTCAGATCTATTATTTTTCTTTTTCAAATTTTCTTAGAATCAGTTGTCTTTCCTTCTGCCTGGATTCTGGTGTCTTTTTTTTTCCTGGTGTCTTTTGCTTCTACCGCTATTTCACACTTAACACTCAGGTCTTGTTGTTCTATTTTTTAAATTTCCTTGTCCCAGAATCTGTCAGATGACTGACCACTAGTGAGCATGGGGTAAATGAATTTCATGTTTCAAGACCAGGAATAGGCAATATGATCTCTGAGGACATTTCCAGATGAGAAGTTCAATGATTACCTTTGTGGATGACAAGGGTAGATCTTTTGGAGTACATGGGAATTAGCTCTCCCTGTTCAAAAGAATCCCAACACAGGTCTTCAAGCAATAGAGCTAATAATCTAGAGGTATTTCTCCACCTGCTCCTATGCTTAGCTCTGACTTGGTGCTAGGAGGCTGGATTTGTGGTGCTTACATCCTGGAAGATACATGGCATTCTCAATGAAAAATTGTACTCAAACATTTGCATGCACATACTTGGCATTGGAATATAAGAGAAAACATTTGTCTGAGGCTGTGCAAGCATGTCATTTCTTAGTGGTGTGTGATTTCAACCCAAGACAACTAACACATTATTCATTTTGTTTGTTCATATACTTCATTATTCAATTCCCTTGTCACACAGACTTTCAACAAAACCTAGAAGTAGATGTCAGGAAGAGGTCAGAATACTCTTAATTCTTCCACCTATGTATATTTCATGTTTAACTACATAGCTGTATCATTGAAAGCTATCTTTCAGTGCATGGGAAATGCATAGTCCACTTCCTGTTTTTAGTAACTGCAAACAGATATTATTAAATTATAGTTATTATTATTGTCTTAATAATTTCGAGTCATACACATAGGAATTTCTTTCTTATCATGATGTATGCAAGTAGAGTATATAATTTAGCATGATGTATATTTAGTGATTAGCCCCTTCATGACCAGTTATATGTATTTTTTTGTGATCTGGTCAAATGTGTTCATTTGGGATTAAACAAGCTTGAAGCTCATGGTTTGGATCACAAAGGATGATGTAGCATGGGCAGGGAGAAATATTTGATCTATCCCAGTTCAGTGTTTGAAAGTTATTGAGTCTGTGTCAGGGGTGATGGAAAAAATGAATTCAGTATAGTTCTGTGATAAGTACAAAGGGAATTCTGTTACCTGTAGTTCAGTCTGGCCAACTCCCATGGATTTAAAGGACCTTCTTTGAGAGCTGATGATCTGGCCTGTGTTTTCTGGGAGTTGTGGGGCAGAGAGAGGAGGGGCTACTTTTTCTATATATTCTTTTCTCCACTGGAAGATAATTATTGTGCACTTTCTATGTTCCAGACAGTTTTTTTCTATCACCAGGTTTACATTATGAATAAGATGAAAGTCTGTGTCCTCATAAAGCTTGCATTCTAGGAAAGAGAGAAATAAAAAACTATAAGAAACAAGTAGTTACATATCAAATCCTCAGACCCCTCTGTCTATCAAAATGGACTGGGGCCAAGCCATAAACTTGCCTAAATTATTTGGAGAGATTTAACAAAAAAATCAAGCAAATTATCCTATACTTTAGAAAATTAGCATAGAGGTAAAGATAATAAAACACAAACACACACATAAATAAAAATTAAAATATCTAGCTGCTAAAATGCACCAATAAGGTAGTAAGAATTGGGAACAGTTAGAAAGGGGAAAGGACACAAGGACTGGAATTATTAGGACAGATTTTCTGGAGAAGATATAAATTATAATAGAACCAATTCACCTTGGGTTTGCCTATATACTATAACCAAGGTCATGACATTTTTGGAAGTTTCAAACCCTGTACCTCATAATAGTGTAGATATAATTCCGACAAAATTGGGGCAGGGCAGAGTTTTCTAGTTCTCCTTATGCTATTTAATTAGGCTGGATTTTGGGAGCTATAAGTAGACACAACCTCAGGCTAATATGTGTGCACACTTGAGACTTCAAGGGCTGTTCTGGAAGGCCTGTCATGCTGAACTCTATGGCCATTCTGGTTCAGCTCACAACTTGCTTTCCCCATCAGGAACTCATAAAGAGCTAATGCATCAGTGCTACCGAATTCAGTTATTTTTTATTGCCTCATTATTTATTATTATTGGTTATTATGACAAAATTTATTAAGTGAAAACAATATGCTACATGTTATTAGAAGCAGCATCAGATGATCACTTATTTAATAGTACTGGGCAGGGCTTCTTGAACACAGTCTCAGACCATGGCTAATTTGGTGACATCATCATACTCTCCTGGCAGTCAACGGATATGGTCATTCTACATGGATGCTCATTCCAAAGACTCATCCAAGCTGTCACTGAAAGGAGGCCACTGCTGACTGGTCATCCAGGGAAAGTCAGCCTTAAGCAGTTAGTGATCTTATAAGATGGTCGGAAATAGACAACAGGGAAGAGGAAAAAAGTTCACAAAGTTTGATGTGCTGTGGAATACATTTTGTTTCAAAATATTTTATTTTCGCAATTGCAAAAGTAATGCTATTGGCAAATATTTGGAAACAAAAATAATCTGTAGTTATGATGTCCAACAAAAACTAAGTTAGTATATATGTGCATTTACCTTTTAAAAAAGTAAACACATGAGGACATATATACACACATACAATGTGTAGATGATAAACCTGTACTGATGATTTTATATCTTATTTTATTTTCTATCTACTATTATACTGTGAACCTTTTCAATGTCATAAACTATTTTTTTGGAAACATAATGCAACTATCTGTACAATTATGTAACAAAATATAAATAATCAATCCCTTTATGTTAGATATTGAAGTTGTTCCCTAATTTTATGGTATTATATATAAACCTTAGATAGGTATTCTCATATATTGCATTATATCTTATATTTCCTGGGTCACATTTCAAGAAGCAAAATAACACATTGACATGTTTCTGTTTAGAGCAGAGTTCATGTTTACACCCTCTAAACCTGAGAGTTACCTTTTTCCCATACCTCTTGAGGATTATGTCATAGAATTTAAAAGCTAGAAAAGCCCTTGGAATTCCAATGTACTCAACCCTTTTATTTCACAATTTGACCAGCAAGAGTTAAGAGGTCACAATGAGCCAGAGCTAATATAGTCACTGTGGCCTTATGATTAAAAGTCCCCTCTCGGGGGTTCAAGGGTAGTTCAGTGGTAGAATTCTTGCCTGCCATGTGGGAGACAGGAGTTTAATTCCCAGTCCATGCACTTCCCCCCCAAAAAAAACAAACAAAAAGCAAAACAAACAAACCAAAAAATTCAACAAATGGTTCTGCAATAGCGGGATATTCAAATAATGGAAGGTGACCCTGCCATTCGGCACACACACAAAAAAAGTTCCCCCTCTTGCATGGGTTTAAAACTAGCTCCAGTAATTACTCCTGTGTGATCTTGCACAAATTTCTTTACTCATTTGTACCTCAGTTCTTAAAAAATAAATCATTCATTCCTATCTCATAGGTTGTTTGGGCAGATAAATATTAAAATTATAAAGTGATAAACATTTAAGTTTTCTAAGCATCACATCAAAAATCGGTAAATGACATGATTTTAAAGTATTAGAATGTGAGATATTAGAATGTGAGGCAGAAAGAGTGTCTTTCTGTCATGATGACTCGAAAATCAGGCAAAAACACAAATCTCTACCTTTCAAACTATTGTTCCATATTTGGGGATGTTCTCACTTAATGAATTCATAATTTATTATCTGTCCTTGCCTTTTTAGCAAGTTTAAATTGCTTTTATATATAAAATGCTTACAAGAGTGCCTGATACATTTTAAGCGTTCAAAATATTTGGCTATTGTTAATATTAACCAAAACATCTAACTTGCAAACTCATGTTCCTTGTAAGGACTCTTCTCATTGGAGGATGCTAAATGGGCAAGACAAGAATGGAGCATCCAGGGACACTTTTCCTGGCCAACCCAACTGCCTTCCTCCCTGCTGTTTTACATATCACTATCATTTCTTTATATTTACATATTCTCTTTATAGTCATTGGCTGCTGCGTAAACATTATCCTCCTTCTCTTCTTATTGTTACTGTTGTCATTATTTTGTTTTGTTTGTTTCTCACTATCTTTCTAAACCATACTCATATCCACAAAACTGTTGCCTTATAATTTACTCAAATTTAAGCATTTCATAGATCTGGAAGAAGTCATGAATTTTGCCTCACATCATTCCTCTAAAGTAAATCTAAATTATCAGATCACAAAATCCACCTAAGTCATATGGATGTGAATCTTCCTCACTCCTCAGTACACATATGCACTATAGATCAGGTCAGCAGCTCAGCATATGTGATTATCCAGGTGTGGAGACTTGAGACAGATGAGAATGTTTCATTGCTCCTAGTTATTATCTGCCTTACTAGGCCTGCCTCTGTGTGCTGCCGCACACAGCACACAAAAAGAAAACCTTCCCCCCAGCAATGTCCCATGGTTCAAGAATTTGCTGGTCTTTAACCTCCTAAATATTATTGCTTGAATTCTAGCTCCCATTGCCTCATGGTTTATCTCCTTGTCAGGGTAAAATTGATTAGCTAATTAGAAAAAAATATATTAATGCCTAATAGCGTTCTTGCATTTTCATAAGGAACATTAACATCTTAACTGAGCAGGATGTCTAATAATGGATATTTTACAATTTTGGCAGACTGGTAGGAGAAATGTGTTTGGACCGAGCACCATCTAATTACTCTCAAATTATGACCTTACCTGATTAAGCATGTGTTGCGTAGCATCATAAGGAAAAAAAAGAAAATCAAGTTAGGATCTCTTAAAACTCCTGGCTCTATGCAACACATGCTTAATCAGGGAAATCTTTTTATTCTACCCTTTTCTGGCCACATCTACAGCAGGCACAGGTACCAGCTGCTATTATTAGTCATCATTCATGCACAATTAAAGGACTCAGATTTTTGGAAATCTATGGAAAAACTACCTATCAGTGGTTCATATTATTGTTGCACCGTCATGGACATTCTGGGTGTTTAGAACAATTTTTGTCATGGAAATTCCCAAGAATTTTAAGAATACTTGGAAGAAAAAAAAAATTTTTAATGATTCAATTTTGTGAACCCAATAAAGAACACTTCCCTATCTTTTTACTTGTCTTCTACTAGTACTGAGATCCAAGTGCTTTTGAATATACACAATGTTTCATAATATTGAAAAATACAAATAACATTCCATTGTGATTCAATGAAGTGAACTTGTCTGGATTCTCTTCATATTTCCTTGGTTTATTTAGCTTGTTTGACCCTAAAATAGAAATATAATAAGATGGTAATTATCTACTGAATGATGAATGGTAGATAACCAGATATAATAAAAGCAAGAAGCAGGTAACAGGTCTGTAGAGCAATATGTAAACTCACCTTGAACATGGGAATTGTATTGTTCTACTGTCACAATGCACTCGGTTCAAACACTATCTTTGGGAACTATACAACTGTAAATAAAAGCAAACTGGAGTAATTTAATAATCTTAAAGCTCATTTCTACTGATTTCTTTCATTGTAGAGTATAGACAGATAAAAGGAAAAGATTAAAGACTCACCATGGAGTCGTCCCTGAGCATGGCAGCTCATGTTACTCTCCAATTACTTTGACCTCCCGGAGTATTTCATGTTCTACATGGTGCTGTCCCATGGAGTTTCCCATGGAGCTGCCCCATGGAGCTGTACCATGGAGAAATGAGCTGTGATATATTTTATGCATTTCCGCTGGGCCTAGAATAGTTGTAGAACATAGTTCAGTCATTGTTCAATCATTTCTTCTCTTATATTTCCATCCCCTGATACTCTCAATGACAAACAGTTTTTTTCTTGGGATTGCCAAGAACCCAGTGAGTTTGAGCCCCTAGAAAATTACGGTTTTGACTAAAATAACAAGAGTACACTTTTAGAAACAGAGCTGATTAATCAGCTGTTTTATCCATTTTTTACCATCACTTATTAATTCCATTTGGCCATGATTCAAAGTCTTCGATATTCTTCCTCTCAAAAGGCAGGAACAAGGAGTAGTTGATTGGCTCCTAACCAAGGTTATTGGGACAATGTATATGCCAATCAGAAATATGGATTCTCTAGAACACGTGATTAGAGCGATGCTGCAATATTGCCTCACCCTCAAAGAATGCGGCCCCACAGCCCAGTGGTCAAGTCATAATGTTATAAAATCTTATACTATTATTTGTAATTTTAAATATCATCTTATTATGGTGATCAGAGAGGGGTCCTATATCATAAAAAATACATTAATAATAATAATATTTTTATCATATTAATCTTAAAATAAAATAAATCTCTCATGAGTAAAAAAACTAGATTTTAGAAGGAATCGAATTGGATAAGAAAAGCTTAGTTAAAGAGAAAAACAAGGTCATGGAATAAGGAACTTGTAGGTTTTTCATCTTGATAATACTATTGTTGAATACTGTCTCTTGTATGTAGTAAGGTTAATAAGTATTTGTTGAATAAGTAAATAAATTTTCCATGTAAGTGCATGAAGGCATCAGGTGCCAAGGAACTGCTGCTTTCAACAAGGAAAATAGGCTATTAACAGAGGAATAGAGGGTGCCCTCCCAAATTTTTAGCAACTTTATAATTTTGCCTAGAGCTAGAACTGATTTCAAATAATGTTAAAAAGGTATTCTCATATTATCTCTGAATTTAATTTGTACAGGTTCATATGTTGTTGCATTACCATAAGTTAATGAAAAGTAACTCTAATTGGAGTTCCTAATATCATTTTTTATAGTTTAGACTATTTCCAAAATAATTTCTTTGGATTGTTATCTTAACTAGGCAATTGCTAACTTTGTTATCCTATTATCATAGTCAGTTTCATTGGATTCTAGAAAACACAGCACACAAAAAAGAAACCATTTGGCGATGAAAGTGTAAAAAATAATATAGCCAAATTTGCTAGAGAAAATGGTATATATATTTTTAATAATGGTACTTTAAGTATGTAATTCAAACTGAAATATTCTGGTGTCCATGTACTTTTTTATTTTTTTATCTGCTTTTTTTTTTTTGCATGGGTAGGCATCAGGAATCAAACCCGGGTCTCCAGCATGGCAGGCGAGAACTCTGCCACTGTGCCACCATTGCCCACCCTAATGTACTTTTTTGTGTATAGATATTTAATCAGCAGATATAAACATGTATATTTTCTCTGGTGCTTTAAAATCAGGTCTTGCTCAGCTATCAGAGTCTGCATTGAAGTCCCTGGATGTGCATGTGTCCTCATCATCTATAAAACAGACACCACTTGCAGAGCTTCAGGACACAGGCCTCTAAGCAACTCTGGCAGGATAGTGCCTCCTGTTTCATGGAGATCCACCTGCCCCCTGCCTCCAAATTTATCAACTATGACAATAACTTTTAAATTAAGAAAAAGTTATTATAGTATACTAAGGGGGTTGTTTCACCAGATAACGTAAATATATTTAGGTGCTTGTTTAATTATATTACAACCTGTTGTCTTCTGAACTGTCCTCTTTTCAACTGAAATTAACCCCCCTCATTTGGTTTAACCCACAGTTCACAACCCAGGATGATTTTGTGTCCCCACCTCCACCCATTGGGCATTTGACAATGTCTGTAAGCACTTCTGATTTGGTCCCCATTTGGGTGTAGGGGAGGTTGAAACTGGCATCTAATGGGTAGAAGTCAGGCAAGCTGCTAAACATCCTCTGTGCACAGGAAATTTCCTTACTCCAACAACAAAAAAGTACTTGGTCCAAAATGTCCATAGAGCTGGGATGAGAAACGCTGGTTTAACCTGCATGCCCAGGTACTCCCAACTTCAGGGAGATGTTGTTTCAGCTCTGTTCACTCTATTCTTCATTTGTCTTATTCAGCATTGAAGAAAGATTATTTGATTAGCTATTAGGGGTCAAGTGCTAAACCAGGTGATGGAAATTTATTTGTGCCTGTGTATGTTTTCTGTGTGTGGATGTGTGTGTGTGTCTGTGTGTGAGGGTGGGGGGAAAACATGACTATCATGGAGTTTCTTCTCTAGTACACTGACCACAATGCATTTTGCATCTTCAGACTTACCATTCTAATACTTTATTCCAGTCTACTTCTCAGGTACCTTTTGTGTTGTAGTCTATCAGTGGCCTGATTGTCACCTTACCCTTCTCTGACTTTCCCTACTACCACACATGCATTTTTTCCACATGACTTTACATCCCCTACTTCTCAGCCCAACCAGGCCAAATCTATAGTATGAAAGCCTACCATGCCCTTGATTAATGCTTACTTTCAACAACTATAGCTTTTATGATTTCCAAAATGTATTTCTCAATTCTCTAGTGTTATGCAAATAACTTTTATTTCACCAATTAGATTGTATGCTTCTGAAAACCATGGCTAAGCTTTGTGACATTTTGCCCCCTTAGATTAGCTAGCATTTCATTTTGAATAATTTTCAGGTTTAGTAATTTTATTATAGTTACAATTTATTGAGAACTTATAAATACAAACTATGCTAAAGTATTATATCAACTGCAGTTTTACATACCTTTTTTCTGGAACAATGATAATGATTTTGAATTTCTGGCCTCCAGAACTAAGAAATAATAAATTCCTTTTAAGTCACCAAGTTTGTGGCACTTTCTTACAAAAGCCACAGGAAATTAACACAGCTGTCATTTGTTAAGGGCCCACTTTGTGTCAGTTTTACAAGATGGTGAGAACACATGAGTCCAAAGCTCAAGAGGAAATTTCACATGTGATCTAGAGGAATCTATAAAATCCATGGTTTTTTGCTGTTGTAGTTGTTGCTATTCTCTTTTGACTTGAAAAATTTGAGATTCCTCCAAAGTATGTAAGTTTATTTTTATCTTCATTAGGAATATATTTTTTTCATGTCTTTCCCTGTTTCCAACTCATTCATTGTCTTCAAAGTAGTGCACTTCATGCATCTTCTACACATTACCTTTAAGTAGTACTACTTTTTTGTGCCTGAAGATTTTTGAGACTTTATCATATTCCTTATAATTTTATTATAAGCCCCATTATAATAATTTTTCATGTAAGCCCTATTCATTCTAAAAATTTCATTAACATATCAAAAATTAACATATATCTACTGGGCACAGAAAATAAGCAAGGGACTGGACAAACTTCTCTTGTAGACCAAGCACGTGTGAGATTTGCCCTTGAGAATCTTATCATATGTTTAAGGAAATACAGAATAGGCATACGGGAAAATTATTTTAGTTACAATTCAAGGCTACGAGGAATACATAATTTGATTAATTTGCAAATGACATTTAGGCAAGAAGTGGAGTAATCTTTCAGAAGGAATGGTCGCTGAAGCCTATTATATCTCCTGTGAGCCTTTCCTCAGTTTCAATTATAAACAGTCTGTATTCAAACATCAACTCCTCCTCTCTGAATTACGATCCTATGACCACTTAATTGCATGTTAGTGCCCACCAATTTTGAGAATTACTTGTTTCCATAAATGCTTTCACTCTGAAATCATTTGTTGCATGGAACAAACTGTCTCAGAACACAGCCTTTCTTTAAATAATTGTCTCACCAATTCCAATTCAGTACTCGGGACACAATTTTTTTTTCCATATCCCTTATACCCAGTATATACAGTCATGTACCTTAAAGAAAACTGAGCAAACATTAAAAATTTAATGTTACTAACCATTGGCAACATGTCTTGTCAGTAATAGCACAGAACAATTTTGTGGTCTGCTTGTGTCCCATATAGAATTAAAGGTAGCAAATCCTCCTCACAAGAGCTGAGTCTTGCTGATAGAGTAGGATTTGTTAAGAATTATTTAGGCGCAATCATAATAGAAACCATGCAGAAGTGCAGCTTAAGAGAAAGGTTTTAACAGACCAGCTGGCATCTTAAGGAGAAGAAAAAAAAAATCCTGTCTGTCACAAAAAGAAGAAGGCACTACACTTCAGTGAGATCTTCAAGAAACCAGCTAGGCTTTCAATAACATTTTTCTGAATAAGAATCGGTGATCTCTCACACTGGTGTTTACCCCATCATTTAGGCATGAAAGCCATCTTTCTGAGGTAGCCATACAAAGTAGAAATAGAGATGGCAGAAGCCAGGCAGAGCACAAAGGAGCAACAGGAGACCCTTTAACTAAAGGATAAAAACACCCAATTGCTTAGCTAAAGAAGAGAGGAGTGTCGGGCAGTAGAAAGGGCAGGAGATATATAGCTAAGTGATGAAAATAAGTTAAATGATTCCCACTACCCCTAACATATCTTGCTTCTTCCTTCTTCCCCCTCAAATTTTGTCCTGCCCTAGTTTTTCACACCTACTATCCGAAGCTGTCGATCTGGGCAATTCTGTACCTCTTTGGCTTCATATAATACTAGTGAGTTTTTGTTACTTTTACATAAATTTAGATAGATTTATGTCCTGTCCTTGCCACTAAATTGCTATATCCTTCAGGCAAGAGCTCATTCATTCATTCATTTAAATCATGTATTGAAAGGAACTATGAGTCAGAAATTCTACTCAGTTGAGTAGGTCACTCAGAAATCACAAAGTCAATTGGAAGGAGACACACAAATGCATGACTTTACTACAATGCAGTCAGGTACAAAATTGAGGGATTTTATTATTATTATTATACCTGCCTATGTGTATTAGTACTTAAAGATCCTTAGTCCACCATTTCCTTATTTTATGAGATCAAGAGAAGGGCTAAAATTTGGAGGACAAAGTAAAGTGAAATTTGTTGTAAATGAGAAGAGAAAATAAAAGAAGTAAGGACTGAAATAGGGAAGGCTTATTAGCCTATAATTGAGGTATAATTGACATGTGATTAAATATATGTTCTGTAATCAAAATGGTGAACATATTCATTGACACCAAAAGATTGCATTTAACTCTTGATATTGTCTCCCTCACAATGCAACTTAGGCAACTACTGATCTGCTTTCTATTAACTATGGATTAGTTTGCATTTGCTAGATCTTTTTTATAAATGAAATCAAAGAATACTTTCTCAAAATAGTGTAACTATTTTGAGATTTGTAAATGTTGCATGCATAAATAATCCATGACATTTTATTGATAAATAATATTTCACTCTGAATACTACTTCACTCTGAATGATTATACTATACAATTTGTTTATTGATTTACCTATTCAGGTTATTTTCAGATTCTACTCAAGGTGTTTTTAGATTTTGACTATTACAGAACTGCTATGAACATCCCTGCACACATCTTTATATGGATATATGCCTTCTATTCATGGATTGATAGATATGTATAAGTTAGTGGAATGTCTGGATACTATGGAAAACAGATGTTTAAATAACTTTTTTTTTTAAATATGCCAAAGTGTTTTCTAAAATGATCATTTCATTTCACATTACCACCAATTTGAGAGAGAATTCTGTTTTTTCTGCCTCCTCACCAATGCTTGACATTGACGGTCTTTATTTTAGCCATTTTAAAAGTTGTGCAGTTGATTCCCCACTGTAGTTCAACATTTCCCTAATGACTCATGATATTTAGTGTATTCTTGTATATGTATTTGCCATCTATACATCTTATATATATCTATTATTTCTGTTCAAATATTTGGGACATTTTAAAAAATTATGTTGTTTTCTCATTTCTGAGAGTTCTTTATAATTTCAGGACACAAGTTCTTTATTAGATACAAACTTTGTAATTATTTTCTCCAGGTCAGTGTCTCATTTTTTCATTCCCTTAACAATGAGCTTTGATTAGAAGAAGGTTTAATTTTAATGAAGCCCAATATGCTAGTTTGAAACTGTTATATAACCCAGAAAAGCCATTTTCTTTCAAACCTGATTCAGTCTTGTGGGGCCAGACCTATAGTTTAAGGCAGAACTTTTGATTTGGTTGTTTCCCTGAAGACTGAACCACTCAGTTGTGGGTGTGGCATTTTGATTAGATGGAAATGTGACCCTGACCATTCACATTGTGTCTTACTAGTTTACTTGAGTCCTTTAAGAGGGGAAACATTTTGGAGAAACTTCAGATGAAGACAGATGCTGATATTTGGAAATGCAGAAGCCCAGGATATGCCAGAACATCAAAGCTGACAGAGACACAGATACTTGGAGATGCTTAGAGTGCCAACAGAGAGAGTAGCCACCTAGACATGGATGTTCAGAGATGCAGAACCCAGCAAACATCACCATGTACCTTCCCATGTAATGCTAAGAAGTCAAAACCCAGAGTTTAGCCTGAGAGAAGCTAAGTGAAGGCCCACAGATGCTTAGAGAGGAAGCCACTGGAACCAAAAGCTGGAAGCAACCAGATGCCAACACATACCTTCCCATGTGACAGACATCAGCCTTTCTTTAGGGTTAAGGCATCGTTCTCTGGATGCCTTAGTTTATATATTTCTATGGCCTTAGAAATATAAACTTGTAACTTAATAAATCCCCTTTATAAAAGCCATTCCATTTTTGGTATATTGCATTCCAGCAGCATTAACAAACTAAAACACCCAGCTTATCATTTTTATGGTTTTTGTTGTCATATCTTAGAAATCTTTGCCTAACCAAGGTCAAAAAGATATCCTCCTGTGTTTTCCTTTATGCATTTCTTAGTGCTAAAGCTATGATACATTTTGAAGTAATTTTTTTTTTTTTTTTGCATGGGCAGGCATTGGAAATCGAACCCAGGTCTGCATCATGACAGGCAGAAATTCTGTTGCTGAGCTACCGTCGCACCACCTGAGTTAATTTTTTACATGGCTCTAAACGCATTTTTTGCTTCATTTTTTGTTGTTTGTTGTCTTGTTTGTTCAGAACTCTGTGCTGAAAAATTATCCTTTCTCTATTAACTTTGTCAAAATCATTGTCCCATATTTTTTGTCAAAATCATTGTCCCATATTTATGTGGGTCTGTTTCCAGGCTTTTGCTTCAGTTTTTCTGATGTATTTGTCTATTTTTACTCCAATCTATACTCTTGATTGTTCTAGCTTTATAAAGCTTGTTACTATCAAGTAGTGTTAGTTGTCCGACAATGTTCTTTTTAAAGGTGTTTTGTCTATTCTAAGTCTTTTGAATTTCCATATGACTTTATAATCCATCTGTCAATGTCTATAAAAAAGCCTGCTGAAATTTTGATTAGAATTACATTGAATCTATAAATTAATTTGGGAGTAATTGCCATCTTAACTATATACAGTCTTTTCAAAATATACCTCTCCATTTATTTAGATCTTCTTTATCTGTTCAATGTATCATGGTTTTTAATATACTGATTTTTCACCTTTGTTGTCAGATTTATCTTGAATAATTTCATGTTGTATGCTATTATAAATCATATTTTTAAAATTTCAATTTCCAATTGTTTGTTGCTAGTATTTAGAAATGCAGCTGATTTTGATATATTGATCTTATGTCCTGCAACCTTGTTAAACTACCTTATTATCTCGTGTGTGTGTATATATGTATATATATTATTTTTGTTAAGAGCAATCAGATTTTCTATATAGATAATAATGTTGATCTGTGAATAAAATAGTTCTATATTATTCTTTCCAATATGTATGACTTTTATTTTATTTATTGTCCTGACTAGAAACTCCAGTACAATATTGAACAGAAGTGGCAAGGACAGACTACATTGTCTTGTTTTGATCTTAGGGGGAAAGTATTCAATCTTTCACCATTAAGTCAGTAAATATGGTACTAGATGTTTTCTTCCTTCTTTCCTTCCTTCCTTGCTTCCTTGCTTCCTTGCTTCCTTGCTTCCTTCCTTCCTTCTTGCCTTCCTTACCTCCTTCCTTCCTCATTCGTTTGTTGCAGAAATTCCATTCTGTTCTTAATTTGTAAGAGTTTTGAAAGGAATGGATGTTGAGTTCTGTAAAATGTTTTCCCTTTGTCTATTGAGAAGATCAACATCCGTTTATTTTAAAGCCTAATAATATAGTGAATTTCATATTTTTTTAATGTTAGACCAACATTATTCCTAGATAAACACCATTTGGTCATAATGTGTCATATATTGTATACATATTTGGATAAAATTTATTAAATTTTATTTAGGATTTTTCCATCTAGATGTATGAGAGCATTAATCTTTATTATCTTTTGCAAGGCTTTTGTGTGGCTGGTTTCATAGAATTAATTAGGAAATATATTTCCTCTTCTTCAATTTTCTAGAGGAGCTTGTAGAAAGTTATACTATTTATTTCAAAAATGTTTGGAAAAATTCATCAGTGAAGTCAATTGAGGCTAGAATTTTCTTTGTAGAAAGGTTTTCAATACAAATTCAATTATTTAATAAGTTTAAGATTTTTCAGGTTATCTTTCCTCTTGAGTGAGGTTTAGAAGTTTATGTCTTTCATAGGATTTGCCATTTCATCTAAATCGCCATATTTAAGGCATAAAGCTGTTAATATTACGTATTGTTCTAGTTTGCTAGCTGCTGGAATGCAATGCACCAGAAATAGAATGGCTTTTTAAAAGGGGGAATTTAATAAGTTACAAGTTTACAGTTCTAAGGCCATGAAAATGTCCCAATTAAAGTAAGTCTATAGAAATGTCTAATCTAAGACATCCAGGGAAAGATACCTTGGTTCAAGAAGGCTGATGAAGTTCAGGGTTTTTCTCTTAAGTGGAAAGGCACATGGCGAACACAGTCATGTGTTCTGTCTCAGCTGGAAGGAAACATGGTGAAGTAAGCATCTGCTTGCTTCCTCTCCAGGCTTCCTGCTTTATGAACCTCCCTGGAAGGCATTTTCCTTCTTCATCTCCAAAAGTCGCTGGCTAGTGAACTCTGTGGTTCTGCAGCATTCTGAAGCTTTCTCCAAAATACTTCTTCTTTCATAGGATTCCAGTAAACTAATCATCACCCACATAGAATGGACAGAGACATGTCTCCATCAAATCAAGTTTAATATCCACAATTGATTGAGTCACATATCTGTGGAGATAACCTAATCAAGTTTCCAACCTATAATGCTGAATAAGTATTAAAAGAAACCATTGCTCCTACAAGATTGATTAGGATTAAAACATGGCTTTTCTAGGATACATAAATCATTGCAAACCAGCACGCCTATATTATCTTTTTAATTGTTGTAGAATCAGTAGTGATTTCTCACCTCTCTAATTCCAGATATTGGTAATTCATGTCATAAGCCTTTTTTTTCTTGGTCAGTCTAGTTAAATCTAATTGATCTTCTCAAAGAAGCAGCTTTTGAATTGCTTACTTTTCTTATGGCTTTCCTGATTTCCATTCCATTGATTTCTGCTCTTTTTCTTTTTATTTCTTTTCTTCTAATTTGGCTTTAATTTGCTCTCCTTAAATTTCATAAAGTGAAAGCTGAGGTCATTGATTTAAGATCTTTCTTCTTTTCCAATGTAGGCAGTTAACGCTATAAAATTCCTTCTAAGTATCGTTTTAGCATCATCCCACAAATTCATATGTGTTCTCTGTTTTCATTTTCCTTCCATTCAAAATGATTTTTATTTCTCTTTTGATATATTCTTGCGTGTATGTGTTATTCGTAATTGTGTTAAACTGTTTCCTATTATTTGGGGGTTTTGTAGATATCTTTGTTATAGAGTTGTAATTTTAATTCCATATTGTCAGAAAGCATTCTTTGAATGACTTTGGATTCCTTTAGATTTATCAAACTTTATTTTATGATGCAATATATTATCTATCTCAGAAATGTTGTATGAGTTTTTGAAAGGAATATGTGTTCTGCTCTTTTTATGTGAAATGTTCTTTATCTGTCAGTTAGGTCAAGTTGATAGATAAAGTTGTTCAAATTTCAAATATCTTTGCTGATTTTTTATTTGCTTATTCCATAGTTTTTGATGAGGGCTATCAAAATCTGTGAATATAATTGTGATTTTTTTTCTATTTCTCCATGGAATTCTATCAGATTTTGCTTCATGTACTTTGAAACTCTTTTATTATGGGCATAAACATATAAACTTGTTGATCCTCTTGTCTAAATGAACTATTTAACATTATGAAATTACCTTCTTCATGTTTTGTAATATTCCTTGCCAAATCCACCCAGTCTAATATTAATATAGGTACTATAGATTTTTTTGGACTAATGCTTTATCTTATATGCACAATTTTAATGATAACTTATTTGTGGTTTTATATTTAAAGTCCTTTTCTTATAGGCAGAATCTAAATGTATCCTGCTCTTTTTCCAATCCCTGGCTTTTATTAGGGTTTTTTAAACCATTTGAATTTAATATCGGTTTGATTTTTAGGTTCCAGCGTATCATGGTGTAACTCATTTTTTGTTAGTCTCATATGTTCTTTGTTCTTTTTCCTCTTTTCTACTTTCTTTTGGATTACTTGAGCATTTTTTTATTCCATTTTACTTCATTTGTTGATTTATTAGCTATAATATTTTGCTTTATTATTTTTGTTGTTATTTTAAGACTCATAATACACATCTTTAATAGTCTACTTTCAAGTAATATTTTAACAGTTTACATATAGTACAATAATATTACACTAGTATACCCTTATTTTTCTCTACTGGCCTTTATACTATTATTGTCATATAATTTGTTTATAGAATACACACCACCTTCCACTGATTATTTTTTTAAATAGCAAATTATCTTTTTGAATTACTTTAATAGAAAAATGCCATGTTAATTCATTTAGTTATAATTTTCAGTAATTTCATGTTTTTTTTTTTAACTCATATCTCAATCTGTTATTGTTTTTAAACTGGATGACAGATTTCCTTTAATGTTTTTTTAGTGCAGGTAGGTTGGCAGTAAGTTCTTTCTGTTTTCACATGTCTTAAGATGTATTTATTTATTTTTCATTTTTGATATACATTTTCTTTTTTCTTCTAGCTGTTTTTAAAATTTTATTTTTGTCATTGGTTTTGAGCAATTTTATTATGATATGCCTCAGTGCAGTTTACTTCATGTTTCTTTTTCTTGGGGCTCATTTAGCTTCTTGGATCTGGGGGTTTATAATTTTAATCAAATTGGAAAATGTTTGGCTATTATTTCTTTTATTATTTTTACTAACCCACCTTTTCTTTTTTTTATGAACTCCAGTTGCATGTATGTCAGGATACTTGAAATTGTCCTATACCTTACTGTTGCTTTCTATATATTTTTTCACTCTGTGTCATATTTTGAATACCTTCTATTGCTATATCTTCAGGTTCACTCATCTTTTCATCTGTGCAATCTGCCTTTAATTCCATTCAGTTCATTTTTCATTTCAGACATTAAAGTTATTATCTGAAGTTTATTTGGATCACTTTTATATCTTTCATATTTTACATTGCTGTTTGAATATGTAATATCAGTTAAGAATATTAATGTCCTTGTTTGGTGATTCTCATATCAGTTCTTAGTCACTTTCAATTAATTGTTTATCTCTATATTATGGATCATGTTTCCCTTTTTCCTGCTTCTATTTATGCCTAATATTTAACTGGATGTGAGACGTTGTAAATGTTACCATTGTTTGGTATTGGATACTTTTATATCCTATTAATATCACTGAGCTTTGTTAAATAACTTAGAAATGCTTTTATCCTTTCAGGTATGATTTTATGATTTTCTACACAGGACTAGAGCAGTGACCAGTCTGAGGCTAATTATTTCCCCCTACTGAGACAGAACTTCATGAATGGTCTACCTGGTGCCCCATGAATTACGGGTTTGTTCCTGTTTTGTCTATTGGAAATAGCATCATTCCTAGCCTTGTTTGAGTGGTGGGCACTGTTCTCTCTAATTTTTTTAGATGATTTTATCCTACTCTCAAGTATTTTCCTCAATGGATGCACTTACTGGTACTTTGCAGAGTACTTAGGAGGACTGTCTATGCATCTTCATAATTCTCTCTCTGTGTGAACTCTCTTCATTAGTACTTTGATTTGCGAACGCTCTGTGCCTTGTTCTCCCTAATATTTTGTGTATATCTCCTTATGTTAGTATGTTCACTGGACTCTGCCTAGATTCCAGAAAGGCAGAATCTTTCAAGGTCATAAGGTGGGAAATGATAGAAATTCATGGATTTCCCTTTCTCTTTATTGTTTCCTGATATTCAGAATCGTAAAGATTTGTTTTGGGGGTGCATGGAAGGCGAGCATTCTACCACCGAACCACCAATGCACCCAAGACTTGTATTTGAAATCTACTTTGTCTTATGTTTATTTGATTGCTTCAAAGAGGAGGGGAAAATCAGGTCCATATATTCTCATCTTGGGCAGAAGCAGATATCTAAAATTATTAGCATGGTGTTTCAATTTGCTAAAGTTACCAGAATGCAATATACCAGAAATGGGTTTGGCTTTTACAATAGGGATTTATTAATTTAAAAAATTATAATTCTAAGACCATGAAGTGTCCTAATTAAGGCATCAACAGGACAGTACCTCCACTGAAGAAAGGCAAATGGCATCTGTGGTTCTTCTGTCACATGGGAAGGCACATGGCTGGTGTCTGCTGGTTCTTCACTCCTTGGTTCCATTGCTTTCAGCTTCTGGTTCCTGCAGCCCTCTCTCTCAGCTCTCTCCCTGGGTGTTTCTCTCTCTAAGCAATTTAATCCTCTCATAAAGGACTCTAGTAAAGAATTAAGACATACGTTGAATTGAGTGACTCACACCTCAATTGAAACAACCTAATCAAAAGGTCTCACCCACAATAGGTCTGCAGACACACGAATGGATTAACAGAACATAGCCTTTTCTGGGGGACATAGCAACTTCAAACCAGAACACTCCAAAAGACATGTTCTTTCTATATGAAAAATGCATTCATTCTATCACACTATCACAAATGCTTAAATCATTTCAGTAACAGTATTAAGTACAAAATTTCATCAAAACCAGTTACAGGCATGGTCTCCTAAGACAAATTTCCCTTCTGGCTATGAAACTGTGAAACTTAGAGCAAGTTACTTGCTTTCAATATACAGAGCAGTGACAGTTATAGGATAAATCTTCCAATTTCCATAAGGAGAAAATGGAAGAAAAGCAGGGACCAAAGATCCCAAATAGATCTAAAACCCTACAGGGCATGCTTCATTAGATTTTGGGACCTGAGGTGAGGTGAGGCTTCTAATATCTCCAGGCTTAGGGGAGGCTGTCATGTTCTTGGTTCCATCATCTTCAAGCATTGTGGTGGCTCTAGGACTCTCTGTTATCTACAGGGTATAGGCTTACCCCATCAAACAGTGGGGTCATGGCCAGGCTCTCCTCGGTTTATGGAGAGTGTGCTCTGTCCTCTCTGAGTCTTGGGGCAGCAGCATTGTTCCTGAACAATGGGGCAGTCAAGCTCCCCTCAATTCCTCAGGCATCTGAGAACCCACATTTAATTTGGAAATCTCTTTGGTTAAATATTCCAGCTAGTCACTTTCAAATTCTGCCTTCCACCTGACATTAGTACTCAATTTTACCAAATTCTCTGCCACATTAAATCGAGAATTGCCTTTCTTCCAGTTTGCAATTGCACATGTATCATTTCCATCAAAGTCCTAATTGGAACTACCTGTAGTGTCCATATTTCTACCAATGGTCTCTTCAAAGCAATCTAGGCTTTTCTGGTCAAGCTCTTCACAATTCTTCCAGAATCTTCCCCTTATCCATTTATAGAGCCATTCCAGACTTTTTGTATTTGCAAGCTCAGCAGCACCCCACTTCTCTGGTACCAAAATCTATTTTTGTTTGCTGAAGCTGCTAGAATTCAGTATACCAGAAATGGGATTGCTTTTACAATGGGGATATTAGTTTACAAATGTATAGTCCCATGGCCATGAAAATGTCCCAATTAAGGCATCACAGGGTGATGTCTTCTCTGAAGAAAGGCTGATGGCATCTGTGGTTCTTCTGACACATGGAAAAGTACATGGCCAGTATCTGATGGCCCTTTGTTCCTGGGTTCCATTGATTTTAGCTTCTGATTTCAATAGCCCTCTCTGTCAGCTCCTTAAACTCTCTTCAAACTTCTCTACCCTTTTTCCTCTCATAAAGGACCCTAGTAAAGGAATAAGACCCACTTTGAATTGGATGGGTCATATTTCTATTGAAACACCCAATCAAAAGGTCCCACCTACAATAGGCCTGTACCTATAAGAATCATGGCCTTTTCTGTGGTACATAACAGCTTCAAACCAGCACACATGGAGTTTGAAATAACCCAGGAAATAGTTTAAATTAAGGAAAACAATAGATTTAAATTTCAGAGGAAAAGGCTAGGCTAAGTTGCTTATGAATTCTGTGGATTCATAAAGATGACAGATGAGAATGCTTTAATGCAAATATTATTATTTATGCTATGACATATTGCTTACCATATGAAATCTAAAATTCATTATCTCACATAAGGTTCTGTTTTTGTTTCCTAGGTGCTAAAACAAATACCATACAATTAGTTTGCTTAACAACAGGAATTTATTCCTTCAAGGTTCAGAGGTTAGAAGGCTTGCTTCTTCCTGGGGACAGTATCTTCTGGCTGACCAGCAATCTTTGGATTTCTTTGACCTTTCTGTCACATGGAAACGCATGTGGTGACATCTCTTTCCTCTTCTGGGTTCTGTTGAATTCCTGCTTCTTCTGGTTTCTCTCTCTGTGGCCTTCTCTATAAGGACTGCAGTAACAGGATTAAGACCTAACCAGATTCATTTGGGCTGTACCGTCACTGAAGTAACCTGATCAAAAGGTCCTATTTATAATGGATTCACACATATACAAGTGGATTAATATGAATAAAATGTTTTTCTGGAGTATATGGCTCCAAGCCACTACAAGTTCCTTCTACATTTTATACCCCTAATATCAGAATTGTGGCATTAGTACATGGACACTAGGGCTATACTGAGGCAAGCAAATTAACAGTATACCTGCTTTGTCATGTTTGCCAACAAAGGAATGATAGAATTGGTAATGAATAACTTAATGAACTACTCATCGTGGCTTATTATATGTTTGAAATACTTTTTTTGGATGTTCTCTATTTTCCCCTCTGGATTTCCTCTTCTCATCCTGCTCAGTATGTAAGGGGCTAACTTCTAATGACTTCATTAACTCTCTCATCCTTTGGTTTCTGGTGGGGGTTGGGCAATGGGAGGGACCCTCAGAAGACCAAAAGAGGGAGGGAAGATTAGTTGGAGTATTTATTCCCCAGCTTGCTTCAAGCGTGGCCACAGAGGCATAGCATCTGAGTTACTTTATCCATGGTTAATACAGTTCTTATGTGGTGTCTCACTAAATAAGTACAGTGTAGCTCTCTCTGGGTTCTTATAATTACTGTCTTACTTGTCCCTTTAAGCTTGAGGCTATTAATGACTGTTTTTCTAGCTGCAGGGAGCTTCATTATCCCTTGTTGGTTTCTCTTTATCCTGCCCACACCTTTTTTTAAATTGTCCTTCTCATTAAAATCTCTTAAATTACCTCTTTAAGTATGCTGTCTGTTCTCTGGCAGGACCCTGACTAAAACTGGCATTAAATAATTTTCTGATGTTGATCCCTTTGCTTGCTGGCTCTAGGGTCAATCAGTGAAACTTACTTCGGAGTGGATAATCAAAATAATGGAATTCTTAAAATAATAAGCAATAATATTGTGCCAATCTCAAATTCTGGTTTTAATCTACTGAGCTACTCAAATAAATACCATGATAAAAGTTGACTTAAACAACGGGAATTTATTGGCTTATGGTTGTGATGTTAAACGAAAATCATAACCAAGGTGTCATCAAGGCAATGGTTTATTCTGAATAAACCATTCTGGCTTCCGGAATCTGGCTACCAACTATCCTTGGCTCTTCTGTCATATGGTAGTACAGCATATGGCAGTGTCTTCTGGTCTTTCCCTTTTCTTCTGGGTTGCAGTGGTTTCAGTTTCTTACTTCCTGTGACTTTCTCTCTCTCTGTTTGAATTTCATTCTCGTACAAGGGTCTCCAATATTGAGATATTGATTGAGGTGGTACATACCTTAACTGAAAAAACTTCATCAAAAGGTCCTACTTACAATGAATTTACACCCACTGGAATGGATTACATTAAATAGCACGTTTTTCTGAAGTACATACAGCTTCAAACTACCACAGACAATGAACTAAGCTTACATAAGACTTATTCATTGGTGAAAGTGGTAAAAAGTTGCAGTGTAACTTCTGTACTATTTATTAAACTTCTTGTGACTATTAATATTTCAAAATATAATGTATGTGCAAACAAAACCTCAAAAATAAAGCTACCGTCTTCTTACATCCTTATATTAAAAATTCACATAATTGACAAAATGATGTATAAATCTATAACTTCTACTTGTAGATACATTTTTTTACATTCACTGCAGGTATTAAAATGTTTTAAATTTCTTATTTTAAAAACTATGTGCAGTCTAAGCTGTGTTTATTAAAATACATATAATCCCCATTCCTCTGAATGTGTGTTTATGTTTGTGTGTGTGTGTGTGTCTGCTTAGCGCTCATGTCCCAGATCAGATTCCTTTATGTGTACATATTATAGCAAGGACAGAACCTATCTCTCCATCTATTAATCTCCTTCTCTTCTTTCCAGGGTCACTATAATGGACACCTTCATTACTACTTCTGGATTATAGCATCACACATTTACTATCAAAATGAATTCAGTTTAGGTTGGAATCATATGTGGTCAAAAAGGATCATCTGTTTTGCCTGTGTGTTTTGTAGACAGAAAAAAGCTATTGAGGAAAAATATTTTGCCTTTTACTTCTTTTGTGGAATAGCTCTGGGCTTCTGTTGAAGTGAATGCATTTCAATTTCTGAATAGAGTATATGCCTGTGCAGAGTTATAAACCCAGGTTCTTATTTCAGTTCCTCTACTAAATAACTGTGTGATCTTGGGTAACTCATTTTCAGAACTTTATATAAAATGAACTCATTAAATCAAATTATCTCCAAGATCTCTTTTAGCTCATCAATCGTATAATTTTCTCTGTGAACGTTAGGTAGTAGCAGAGAAGTAGAATCACATGACATTGTCTGTTTATTGAGCTCCTCATTTTTCCTGCAATCCTCAAAGAATATTCATTAGTCCATTCTAAGCTGATAACCCATGGTTTTGATCTTGAATATTTAGAAGTTTATTATGGATAAATAGCCTCAAACTGGTAAGCTTATTTGAAACTCTGGAAACTACTAGTAGCTAAATCTCTTGGGTTTGCAAAATTGGGCAGTAAATTGCATGACAAGGGGTTTCCTCCTGAGGTTTCCTGTTTTTGCTGCTTCTGGCAGGTTGGAATTAGAGTGAGAAAAGCCAGTTTTGTGATACCTTGTTATTGCTGCTCCCAGGTGGAGTTCAGAAGTGTAGACACAATGACAAAGGTGATGAAAACATAATAACAACAAAAGAAGGATTTAATCAAATTTTATTGGCTCTCTCAAAGCTTGCAGGTCTAGCTCCACTGATGCCTTTATTTATTTGTATATTGCATTTGTAAAGTGGACTCTCTCCTCAGGGAGAAGGAATGAGTTACATAATTGCCCACTGGAAATGAGTAGATGTGTACCAGTGAAATATATATTGTTTTGGATTCTAAGTGGTGGCAGGGTGCAGTATTAAAGAGGGATACCAGTGGATCCTTTTTGTTAAAATCTTGATTATCAGGAGTCAAAATTATCTATAACTCTTGCTTACCCTTCAGCCCAGATTATTAGTGTCAATTTTAACTAGAGTCTCCTGATTCAGTCTTTTCCAGCTTCCCTTTGCCAACCCCACTAGCAGCTTCATTCAAGCCCTCTTTTGGTTCCCTGAAAGGTCAAATAAAATAGTTCCCCCATTTACTAAAAGCTCTCTTCAGATACTCATTGCCTTGATAATACTATGCCTGTGTCTTTATATTGACCAAGGCCAAAGATGAGACTTTTGCCCTAGCTCTTATTGCTATGTCTTGAAAAGTTGTTCTGTTTTGTTTCCAGAACTGGAGTCCAACTTTGAATCCTATTGCCAAACCTGCTGGTTCTCAACACTTACTGTCTTCTAGTTTTGTATTCTAGATATCACTGGCCTGATCCCCCACCCATGTGTTCTGTGTAGTTGGGACACTTACCATACCAATCACATCTTAACCTCAGGCAGTGCTGACACCACTCTATCCCTTAAGATTTAGCTGCCTAATTTGACCTTCATTCCTTTCCTTTCCTGGGTGACAGGTTTCATTCCAGAGCCTCATGAATTCTCCTTTCCTTCATTGCCTTTTCTGCGTTGATTCTTATGTTCATCATGATTTGGACCCAAGAGTGAAATGATATATGTCAACATCTCCATCTATTGTCCCCCTATTAGGGTTCATTTCCACTAGGAAAACATTCCCAATGATTATAGCCACTTTAGTCATTGCAGGTGTGTAAGGGTCTCTAAGTAATTTAGCATTTTAAGTACATATCTTGTCCTCTGGTTCGTGTGTGTATCTTCCAATCAGAATCACAAACACTTTGAGGGCTGGGGTTATATCTTCCATTTTTTCTATCATCCACTCTATCTAGCATGCCATTAGTGCTTAATAAAAATTCCTGTGTGACTTTTAGAGATGAAATGTTTGAATGATTTAATGTAAGTTATAGATTTTATTGTAATATATATAATGTGTATTTATCTTCAGTTCAGTTTGACAAATATTTATTGCACAACTGACACAGTATCTTATTCATAGTACACCTTCAACAAAAATTTAGGCATAGAACGTTGTCCCCAATATTAGCAAATTATCCACACAGTGAGTGGAGCCATTCAAGGAGTGAAGGAAATAAATAACTTCTTAAGCAGTTTATTGTTTGTTATTCCCAGTTTATTTTTTCCCTTGTGATTTGGTTCTAGAGTATATTGCATTAAAAAAAAAAAAAAAGAAGAATGTCATCTGAGAAGCTGTTAGAAGTTTCAGTTGCCAATATTGGCATTTCATTTCTTTGAACTTGAGATCATCACAGAAATTAGAGAATAGGGAATGAGCTTTTATAAATTTCACTTGGGTCTTTTTCATCCCTCTTCATCCAATGATGGGAATTTCCTGAGTGGATTCTCAATTGGAGATTTTAGTTCATCTTAGAGATCTTAGTTCATCCAAGTTCAGAGGGATTGTGTGCAGCTTCGTAGTGAATTTGGTGTCAAGAAACATCAGTTTTTATTTAACTATGATGAGGGATGTGAGAAAATACCAAACCATAAGACTACAGCAAAATCCTTTAAGAATACATACCAATGAAAAATAAATACATGAAAAGCCATTAGGGAAATGAAAATTATAATCACATTAAGATAACACTACAAATACAGCTTATTTGAGTGGGGGGATAAGTGACTAAACCAAGTACTCGCCAGGATGTGGAACAATAAGAATATTACTGATGGGAATATAGAATGGTATAGCCACTTGGAAAACAAAATCTAGAAAAGTTAAATATGCACTTATATATGACCAGACAATCCTGTACCTAAGTATTTACCCTAGAGATATGACACGCATATGCATACAGAAACCTGTACGTCAACTAGAGCCTCTGAAATCTAGCTTTAAGATTAATTTCAGTTAATATGCTAACTTTTCGAGAGGAAAGGTTGGTATCCAGTGGAAGTCTTTTCATTTTGTGAGTCAAGACAGATAATTACTTGTAGATTAGAGTAGATCAGATATTCTATTTTATTCTCTTTGTGTCACTTCTCACTTTTGGTATCATCTTAGAAACTTTGAACTAAATTTCTCTACAATGGTTCCTCCTTGCAGAAACACTTCTAAACTGCTGATTACAGGATGGCTCCTCCATCCTATCTGGATGCATATTAGTTACTAGATATTTGTCTTGCTGATGTAATTATATGGTTAGATTGGTGTTATTAATCCTATTTTGCAGATGAGAATGATGGGCCTCAGAGGAATTTATTGGCTTACCCAAGAAGCCTAGTCCTTAGGTATCATAGGCTTACAGAAAATGGAGGCTTTTTTTTAAAAAAAAAGGTAAGAAATGTTCTCATTTTAAAGTATCTGATCCATTGAGCTGTTATACACAATAAAATCTTGAGCACATTACTCCTAATTTTTATTAAAACAAAAGTGAAGGAAATGATTAAATTAAAACTACCCATAATACTCCTTTGTACCCTTTGATCTTTGCTATTGTAATCACTCTATTTAAATATTCCACCATGTTATAAATGTTCTCTTGCAATTCAATTTTCTTACTTACCGAGGAGTTATAGTGATTTTTTCCCAATTTGTGGCACAGTTCACAATTATGATAATCTACAATATTCTAGATTCCAAGTACATGGGGATCTAAGACACAATTCTTGTCCACAAAAGGTTAGTGGTCAATCATGTAAAACAGTGAATTATCCCCTTAGAATGTATTCCCAAATGTAGAATTTCTGGGAAGGGATATGTATATATATTTTTCCTTGCCTTTTTTATATAATCTCAAATTCCTTCTGAAAAGGCTTATACCAATTTATAGTTTTATGAGCAATATATGAGTATAACAATTTTGCCAATACTCACTTTCTTTGTATAATCTTATACTTCTTTAAAGTTTGCTAATCTAATAGTTGCAGAAAAATGGAATTAATTTCAGGGATGATGAAATGTTTGACCAGAAAAAGGGATGTGAGAGAAACACAAAACATTTGAGGTATAGTGATGAGTCTGATAAGGCAGAAATGTTGAAAATGAAGCATTTTAATCATACAAATCATAAAATTTTAGAGCATGATTTTGTGATTTGAAATAAGAAGTAAGCTATGATAGAACAATGTTCTTTAATAGAATTTCAGATTTGTTCATTGGATTTTGACAAGATCCAGCATTCTGGAAAAACAGTCACCACTGGTGTATTTTATTTCCATCTGTATTTATGAACATTACAGAGCAGCCTACCACTGACCCAAGTCCCTGCTCTTCTACATTCATTTATCTCCTGGAAACATGGGCAGCTGTTTCAGATGAGCCATGAACCTAATGGGAGAACTTGGAATGAGATTGTTTTCCTAGAGTGAGTCCCACCATGTCCTTAGTCACTTGGAAGTGTCAGGGAGAAAGGACTCTGACAGGCAACTCTGTCAATGTGAACAGAGAGTTTTAGATCAAGACCAGGAACATTACTGTCAAAAATTACAACCTCGGTGTCGACATAAATGTTGACAGCACCATTTTCACTGATGGTGGTATCAGAGCAGATTATGATTCACAAAGGATTGCCCAACAAACAATGATTTAGATGAAATGCTCTCAAATAAGTAAGAATGAGAGAAGGGAGGGGAACAAAATATGGAGACTGCAAATTGCAAAATATTGTCAAGACAACAGCAAATGATGGCTGCACACACCTCTTCTTCCTGGAAATGAGCGTTTGTCTACAAGACCATATAAAAAGTGTAAGAATAATGGCTATTCAGACTTTCCTCTGAGTGCAGCCTACCTGATAATAGCCTTGTGATACACACCAGCTTCTAAAATATGTTGACAGAATATGTGAAAGAAGATGATGTGTAATTATAGAGCAGATGACCAACCTTTCTTTGGTAACAACAAAATGTTTCTAAAATCAAAGCTAGATAGTAAAGCTAAATGAGATTTTGGTAAGAAGAGGCTCATGGAGATAAGGACACATTTCCTTTATCCACATATAAAAACATTATCAGGGCAGGCCACGGTGGCTCAGCAGGCAGAGTTCTCACCTGCCATGCCAGAGACCCAGATTTGATTCTTGGTGCCTGCCCATGCCAAAATAAAGCAAAGCACAAAACAAAACAAAAGAAATCATTTTCAAGGCTCATCTGAACTTTCCCCAGTAATTTCATTAAACACTAGCTTTTTCTGCTTCATACTCATATATGACATCCTAATAAGTAATATTGTATATATTTTTTCAAAACTGCTTCTTTGTAGCCCTGGCACTGTGAGACCAACAATTTCATCCTGACCAAAAGGGGAAAAGAAGTGTAACTAATAAAGTATCAGTGGCACAGAGAGTCCAAATAAAATCGAGAGGCTACTTTGGAGGTTGTTTTTATGGAAGCTTCAATTAGACATTGGTACCTATCATAACTTGCCAAACCATAACCAGGACCATTCCAGCTAATCCTAAAGAACACCTAGGGCAATATATAAGATTCTACAAGGGTTTCATGCAGCAGTGTAACTTTCCAGATGCCTACAACCTTCAGATGGTTCCCTGCATCAGGTAAGTCCTGAAACCTAGAGGGCCCATCCTTTCCAAAAGATCCTATAGTTTCATCTCCCTACCCCATATCACTGACAGACCCTTCCAACATGAAAAAGTTAGGATGGCCGTAGCCCAAGCACCCCTAAAGAGAGGGATAGAAACATCAAAGGTGATGGTGGAATTATACAGTGAAGATACCTGATTTAACAAATGAATATGACTGCTGAGTCATTAAATTGATACCTCTTTTAGTCTCTAGTATCTCAGAGTAGCTCGAGGTAAAAGCCTAAAATTGTGAAAGTGTAACCCATGTCAAATTCTGAAATATGTTCTACAACTAATTGTTGTGCTGTGCTTTGAAATTTATTCCTTTTTTTTTGTATATTTGTTATTTTTCACAAAAAAAAGAAGAAAAAGTTTGATTGCGGTGATAAAAAAATATTTACGCTTTCTAGCCTCCTATAGTCTGGAGCAGCTAGAAGGAAAAATCAGAGGTGACGGAATGGTAGCCATGACAAACTATGTGATCTGTCCTGTAAATACTTGTTGAAGAGTGCTTTGAAAACTATTTCTTTGTATATATGTTATACTATACAATAAAAACGTTTAAAAAAAAAAACTGCTTCTGTGTAATATTTTGACCCCAATTGAATTTTTTTTTACGTGGATAGTCTTCATGAATCAAACCAGTGTGGCAGGCGAGAATTCTGTCACTGAGCCACTGTTGTATCACCCTCCATTTGAGTTTTAATTTCTTATCTTTTAACCTCTTATTTTTTCCCTCACAACATTGGTTTGGATACATAGATAGTTGGGGTGTGTTGAAATAATCATATTAAGATTAACCGAGTTATCACATCTTGGTGGAAACCAAGAAATAGCTGTATATCAACTTGTATCACTCTTGAACAAATGTTTCCTTCTCTATTTGCTTTCAGAAACAAAAACTACTCCAACTAAATATTTCCTACAAAACACATTATTTAGGAAATTATTGAAGGATTTGTAAATTATATCTTGAGGCCTATTGGACAAATTTTCTGAAGTGCAAAGTGAAGTTAAATGTATCAAAATCCAAAGATTTTGTCTAAAGTCTCTTTTGAATTCAAAGACTTACACTTGTTTTTAAATTTCTTGGTAAATATCATGATGACATTCTGGAAAAGCATTGCATGTTTACCCCGTGATAGCACCCTAAGTATGCTCTACAACAATAACTATATATATTTGTTTATATTCCTCACTGGGTATTAAACTTCTTTTAATGAAAGAAATGTATTTTGTGCATCATAGTAGTCTTCAAAACCTATGACTATGGTGGCTGGAATTATAGAAGTCCTTAATAAATATTTTATTAATCAATACATGAATGCATCAATAAATCAGTGTTCCTCCTTTGATTCCTTCTGGAAGTAATAAGGGTATAAGCAGGTAACAAAAATTACAATACTGATAATAATCAGAAAGATGTAGTAGAGAAACTGATCTATCAGTTGGTCCAAAATAAGCATTATTTGTCCAAAATAAGCATTATTTGCAAGAATTTTTTTTCTTCTGAAGTAATCATAGCAAAATCAAATGTCAATTGAATACAAGTATTTTTATATACTATATTTCCAGAGAGGAGAGAGGAGCCATGGAACATTGTTCCATGAACCTTCCATCCAAAGACAAACGAAAAAATCATTGAGGAGTATAAACTTCCTTTTAGTTTCTTTCCAACTTTGGCTTAGCAAATATTCACTCTCTGAATAAAAAAACAGTTTGATCAACATTGTTTAACAAATGGATGTCAGTTCTGCCTGGCAGGTTGTGTGATTCTATTATCTTACCACAATTAAGAACATTTCCGAACTTCTTTCTGAAATTTGCCTTTTCAGAAAATTTATCACTCTTTCCAAAAAAATCAGTTGGAATATGTAATAAATTCTAAACTATTTGTTGCATTTATTTTCTTTTATAAAATTAAAATTTTACTATTTTCCTAAAGAATAAAATATGGCTGCTGAAAAAAATTGATATAGTTCAGAAAAATATGGTAATACAAATCAAAAGCAATCAAAATCCTCCTAACCAAAGATAGCAGCCATCAACATTTTGTCCCATGTCTACTTATTTCAATAATTATAAAATATTTTTTGGAAATATATTTGATAAGAGCTGCAAAATGTTCCATAGTAAAGAATAATCTATTCTTGACAACCATCCTAAATTAATATTACTTTGGTGATTTAAATTATACTTCATATTTCAACCCACTATAGAAATTCAACAGCTATACTCCAAAGATATGTTCTTGTGAATCCAAAGACTTTCAGGGCATCAGGGAAGAGGAAGCAGATTGGGAAAGGTGGAACATCGAGGATAGAGAGCTGGATTAATAAAGTATCTAGCACAGAACTAAAAATTGTGTAATTGTATGAATAATAATAATAATAATTGCTTCTACTATCTATATGTGTCAGGCCCTCCTCTGAGTGATTTACATGGATTCTCATGAGAATCCTATGTTAGAGACTATTACAATACACAGTTTATACCTAAAAAAACTGAAGCAGAGGGATTAAGGAATTGTGTCTAAAGTCACAGATAGTAATTAAGAGAACCCAGGGAATCCGGCTGTATATGCATATATTTCCTTCCAGAAAAAAATACCTGTTTATGATAATGTGGTTTAAGTATTTCTGCCAATTATTGAAAACTATTTTGTTTCAATTCCATGAACTAGAAAAAAATTACAAGAAATGAAAATGAGTGAATGAAGTCATAATAACAAAGGAATGAATTTGGTGCTTGTCAGTGGAAATTTGGCGAAGCGAATCAAATTTTGGACTATTTAAAAGTAATTTTTCATGCTGTGTGTCTTGGTTAAGCATGATAACTTTAGGTAGCTCTCCAGGGTTCATGGACAATAAATGACCCACTATCACGGTTTCACCTTAAAAACATTAAATGATATAGTCCCACTTTTCATGAGGTTTAGAGACCATTATGGCATTTTCTCTGGGGGGTGGGAGGCTGTCATCTTCATGACAAAAGAAGACATTGAGCTCATCTGCTGATTATGAGGAACCTGATGGACCATATTCCAAAATGGTTGAGATGATCTAACTTTAATAGCCTCCGATTCCAGGCTTTAAAAAGACATGATCTGAACTGAAAGTATTTCTGACATAAGTTCTCTTAACATTTAGTCCAGATCCTGCAGAGAGTAGAAAAGAATGCACCTCCAGCCCTATCCCCACCCTCTGTTATTTAGGTCTTGTTTCCGGACATCACAGCCAGAATGTCTTATTCTGGCCTTTTCAATCATTCATTGTTTGGAAGGGCAAAGAATGTCTTCCACCAAGTGACACATTGTTAAGTGTGTATGTCCAAGCCCAACAGATGGCCTCGAAACCCAAGAAGAGGAAGGCAAAATGCACTTCTGCAAAATGTTACTTTTGTCTTCGTAATGCAAGCTCCTGGGGCAGATGCCACATCGATTCTCTGGTAACAGAGAGAATTCCTCTGGGCTGTGCAGAGGGTTAAAGGCAGCAAATGAGTGGGCTGGAGGTTTGACCACCGCAGGTGTAGGCCTTAATTGGGGGATCAGGTGCTCATAAAGAGTGTGCACAGAGGGTGTGGAAGTCAACTGGCTCAGAAAATAGAACTATGCGAAGGCCACACTCAGGAACCCAAATAAAGACTCTTTAAACTATCCCTCTCGGAAGCTTTGTTCCATCTCAGCTGCATCTAATGAGGTTATAAATAATTCCATTCTGTGAATTCCGAGTGACTTGGCAAGCATCATCTGAAAATTGTTATTTTCTATATGTTTTACTGTTATTGTATATAAACTTAATTATTTAATGAACAGAAACTTGCCATTAT
This sequence comes from Tamandua tetradactyla, assembly GCF_023851605.1. NCBI lineage: Eukaryota > Metazoa > Chordata > Mammalia > Pilosa > Myrmecophagidae > Tamandua > Tamandua tetradactyla. Next base: position 42,944,260 of record NC_135344.1, read on the forward strand.
ATTGACATTATTGTTATATTTGTTACTATTGTTTTCTAGGAAGCTAAATTTAGTAAATTCTAAAGGGGAGAACTATATCATGGTTTGAATACAAATAGTTTTTTATGAAGAGAAAACTATAATGAGAGAGAAAAAAAAGTGGGGAGAAGGTGAGGTGGGTGCAAGCACCTTATTCATATCATATTTGTCCATTTATAGAATGAATTTGCATCCAGTTCTTTTAAACAAAAGCACATTCTCATTCTATTATAATTTGACACCTTGATATAAATGTAGAACATATATATGCAGATGCCAGCCAAATAATTGGCTGAAGATACTCCTTGTTAGCAACCACAGTTACTATGTCCTTCTGGGGACACTTTTGAAAAAAAGTGATTTTACCAATCATTTAGAGAATTAAAATCATTTTGAGTTTAGAGAAAACAATCTGAATTAGCAGTATTTTGAACCATCTGAAAATTGCATTCTTTCTTTTTCAGATCTTATCTTCTTACTTTCCTCTCTTTTTTAAATAGTATAAAAACTCCAATGCTATCACAAAGTAAAATTGGAAAGAGATACATTTTTGAAATACTTTTCTTCCTTTTCCAAAATCTCTAGCCCACAGTTATTACAAATAGTCACAACCACCACTGAGTATCCGTGCATGACTCAATTTAAAATAAAGAAATTCAGAGTCACAATATGTGCATGATATGTCCATTGCTATATAACTAGTAAGTAGTCTAGGAAAATGTTGCAGGCATAGTAGGACCCAAGGTTTGTAATTCCAGGTCAGTCATATTTTGAACTACTCATTTTACTAGATGTACTCATATTTCATACTGACTTTCTATAAAATCCCCTCTTTCATGTGGAAAGAGGTCTAGCTCTAAGCAATTATATTTACTTCCATATTTGCTCTTTCATTTTTTAAGTGAAAAGTTTTCCTATTCAGAAATATAATACATATATAAGGACAGTACCCTAAATGAAATTTTTATCAGTGAAATAGCTCATTGTATTTCTTATTAGGATTACCCTGATCACTACTGTAATTGAGCATCTTAGGCCATTTGGTTCTGTTTGCATGTGAAATAAATGTTTAGCTCTCTTGCCTATTTTTCTTTGGATTGATTTCTTCTTATTAATGTGTAAGAGGGCATTACATATTCAGATACGAGCCCTTTGTCATAAGCATGTCGCAAATGATCTTATCCTACTTTATGGGGTACCTTTTTAGTGCTTTTAATAGTGTCTTTTTGACAGACAAATGCTCTATTGATTTAGTCCAATATATCTATCTTTTCCTTTATAGTAAGTCTTTCTTGTGTCTCATTTTTAAAGTTTGTTTTGATACCAAAGTCTCGGAGATTTCCTCCCATATAATGTTACCAGAGATTTATTGTTTTGCTTTTTTTTTTACATGGGCAGGCACCGGGAATCGAACCCAGGTCCTCTGGCATTGCAGGCAAGCATTCCTGCCTGCTGAGCCACCGTGGCCCAATCTATTGTTTTGTTTTTCACAATAAAATCTAAAAATCAATCTGGAATTGATGTTTCTATATGAAAAGAATTAACCATCATGAAGGCGTTTTCATGTGGGTATCTAATTATTAAAGCTCTATGGAATAAACTATTGTACTTCCCCAGGTTCTAAAATTCCACTTGTTTGTTCTAGGTCAGTGGTCATATAATGCAGTCTGTTTCTGAGACTGTTCTGTCCCATGTTGCTATTCATCTATCCTTTTGCCAGTGCCATCCAGTGTTGATTACTGTAGCATTATAATAATTCTCAATATTTGGTAGAACAAATATTCTTACTTTGTTATTCTTCTTCATTGGTGTCTCTAAATCTTGCTATGCATTCCCATATACATTTTCAGACTGCATATGTTTGAGATTTCAATCCTTTAAAAGTTTAAAGATCTGTTTTATGTCCCTGCAGAGAATGTTTATTCCGCAGTTCTTGGGTGAAGTGTTTTTTTTTTTTTCTCTCTCTCACATATATACACACACATACACATATTAACCTTAGTGTCATACATATTGACCTAAGTAACTTGGTAACTTGAACTGATATATTTATATATGTATAAAAAGCTTAAGTAAAGTATACTCATTGTGTTCTTCAAAATTAATATATCTTACTGTTTTTCCTGTAGTTATTCAGTCAATAATGGCATGGAGTTATTTTTAATTCTAGTTGCATAATTTTTGTTCCTTAATTTTCAAGACTATATTGTTACATACAAATTTGCAAGTGTTAATCTTTTCTCCTGTGTATCTGATTATTTTATTTGCAGAATTATTTGTAAAAATAATTTGAGATGCAGAAACTTGTTATTTTCTTTCAGAGAAGATTTGTATTTGCTTCTTGCAGGTAACTGGTAGCACAGCATCTGAAATCACATTAACACAGTTTCACAAACTGAAGTGATTAGAAACTGAGCTGCAAGTCAGGGGTTCCTGTTCAGGAAAAGTAAACAAAAACACATGGATAAATAAGCAAATACCTCATCACCCCCACCACAATAGCAAAATCTTAGCAGTTTCATTAAACTGAATAATAGAGTAAATTTTCTACATCAAGCTATAAAAGTTCCTCTAAGCCATGCTGAAAACAAAGATATTTGTATTCTGGCAATTACAGGTGCAAATGATAAATACTAGATCTAGGCCTATGCACCCTAAAAGATAGCCAAGAAATCAACAATCTTTGAATTAAATCTGTTAGCTTTTCTACTGTTTTTTTTTTTCCTTAAAAAATGACTAAGCAAAACTCAGAACATATTTGAGGGAGAAGCAATGAATAAAACAATAGAAAATGAACCTTAGGGGAAAATAAATCTGTGAAGAAAAAGCAGAGAACTTAAAACAATGAAGAATAAAATCATATCTTTTAAGTATTCTCAAGTAGACGTCAGAATAAATGGCTTCCCATTAAATAAAAAAACAATAATACAAGATATTATGGAAAAATAACAACCAGAGGAAACAAGAAAAAGACCTTAGAAGTGAAAATATATTTACTCATTTTGAATACAATTGTTACAAAATTTTATAATGTTTAGAAAATATCTCTAAAAGTTTAACAAAAAGAGAAAGTAAAAAATGTGATAGAAAGGATGAGACATTTAAAACAATCTTGTAATCATTTTACAAAGAAAGAACACAAAAAGCAGAGGAGAAAAAATCATGAAGGAAAAGTACAAGAGCATTTTCTAGAACTGTATATCAGTATTCAGTTCAAAAAGGGTCCCAGTGACTCAATTCAGTGAATGAGAAAAAATGATCACTGTCTTAATCATCGTCCTAACATTCAGAAAAGCCAGGAGTAGAAGGAAGATATAAGTAATTTTCATTGCGTAAAGCCAAGGCAATCTTCAGTGGAATGAAAATGTGAAAACGGTTCTGCCATTGCATTTTATCAAAAAGATAGATCCCAGAAAATAATGGAGTACTATTTTTTGAGAAAAATTATTTTCAAACCATGTTGCATATACCCAGCCAAACTATTCCCCAACTTCATGAGAAGAACAAAGACATTGTCAAACAAATAAGAACTCCAAAAACTTCTCTTGCCTCATTTAACAATTTACTAGAGATGTGCTGCAGCAAAAGTCAGAGAGTCGCCCTACAAGGAGGAAAACATGAACAACCATAAACAAAGTATATAACTTTGGAAAGAAATCAATGGAAATCCCAGGAGACATCTTTGTAGCAATCTTTACATTCAACCTTTACATTTGATCTATGCAAAAGGATAGAGTAGTCTAGGAAGCAGATTTCTGAGTGTAGAAGCAAAACAAGTGAAATAAATTATAAAGGGTTTGGGGAAAAAATAGGCAAATACTTAAAGAAAAAAATATAATTAGAAATTTCAAGAAAATAAAATTCTGAACAAAAGAGAATACGTAATCATATAGTATACATTTGAATAACATTGATGTCATCATTAATTATTTAAAATCTATTTATTGATTTTTAACTTACAGAATGACCCCCTTGACTGTTGTTTTTCAATCCTGGCTGCACATTAAAATCTCTGTGGGGCTGCACATTAAAATCTCTGTAACTTAACTACACCAGATCTATTAAATCAGAACTCCGAGGATAAGACCCAACCATTAGTATTTTTTAACTGTCCCAAGAGAGTCTTGCATGTAGACAGATTTGAGAAACGTTGCTATAGACAAAAACATAAAATATTTAATTATGGTTGCAGAAGGAAAGCAAATGTTATCAATATAATGATTGGCATAAGAAGCTAGTGGTAGTGAATAAAGGTAAAGAGAAACTTGGAAATGGTAATGTTCTCAGCTTAAAAAGTGGGGAATTAAAAGATACTATCCTTCATTATTAGATCAAAAAATAATGTTTCTTAAATCTGCAACGATTAAAAATCAAGGACCAAAAAAAAAAAAAAAAAGAATAAAAACTAGTGATATAGCCAAATTTTGAAAGATACAGGAGGGAGTGAGGATATAAAGTAATCCTCATCTTCACAACCAAATTAATAGGTAATGTCTAAACTTAATAAACAAAAAGTAAAAAAAAAAGCAAAAACAAAAACAGTGATCTGAGCAAATGGTTTAGAGAAATGGAGGTAGCTTCCCGAAGAAATCATCAAACATTTTAAAGGTAGCTCTCGTGGGAGCAACTCTGTTGTCCAGCAAGGATAGAATACAGCTGTGGTTTTCCCTTAGAAAGTAATGTAATGCCTCATTTTTACATCATCCTGTTGCAATTTTTAGATACATATATTTGAAATGTTAGAAACAAGATATCATGGAAAGAAAGTAATGTTCTATTATCTTGTGTTTTGGTTACCTGGTTGTGTTTATTTGTGAAAAATAATATTGAGATATATATTTGTTGGTATGTGCACTTATGTATGTTTAATTTTACTTTAATAAGGATTTTGAAATAAAATAAGAATAAAACAAAAATTCCTCTGAAGACTTGCTAGGTGTTTGACTAATTAAACCATCAACCTATTTCAACTCTGTGTTTAGGTGATGATGACTTCAGCTGAGAAAATTAGTTAACCATGAAATAATTTTTGAGTAAAAATATATGACAATAAAATTATTATTTTTAAGTGTATTGAAGACAGCTAGTAAGTATATCAGAGGGAAAAATATTAGTGTGCACTCAGGAGGACCCTCTGGAGAAGAGGAGAATGTATCCCAATGCTGAGCTATCTATAGGTAAAGAGAAGGGATGAAGACATTTCTATGTGTGAAAAGAAAGATATGTATACTGACTACATCACAGGAGTGTAGATTTCTTGCTATCAGTGGAGCCGTACCATGGAGAAGAAAGGATAGTGTTAGAAAGTAGTGTAGGGTAAGATTTTGTAGGATCCTGATTGTGGAGGAGTTTGAACATTATTATGTAAGCAATGATGAGCTTTTGAAGAGTTAAGAAAAGGAGAATAGAAGGAATTCAAGCCTAGAAAAGAACTTGCCCACACTCTTACAAGCCAATCAATGATGCGACTGGTATTCTGTTCTAGGAGCTCCTAAACCCAAAGCCTGCACCCTCAGGCCCATGTTTGAAGCTAAAAACAGTGTTTTAAACATAAGCAAAATATCACATTGTCCAAGGGACACCCAACTGGAGTTTTTTGTATAGCTTGTAGGAGACTGCTCTCCAGGGATCTCTCACGTTTCTTCTCATTTTGTGAGTAGAGGCACTGCTTGCCTTTTTTCCAGACTGTATTTTTAATGATGTTGTATGGCAGACAGCCACAGAAGATGGACAAAGTGTGTCCTTTCAGAACAAAGGATAGGTTTGCTTACTGGCTTGAAAGATATAGTGCCTCCTTCTGGAGCAAAGAGCGAATATGCTTACTGCCCAGTACAATGAACATAGTCTCGATTTGGGAATAAAAGGCAGGCATGTTTATTATCTGTTATAAAAAGTTGGAATTCCCTAAGCTCAGAATTTCTCTCCTGTAATAGAACATATGCATGTGCAGGGGTCTCCTGGCCCTCTTTGCAATGCCCTGGGGAACAGGGATGAGGAAATCCTGATTTTCTGACTGCTGCTATTGCCATGAGTAATAACATCCATCACTTTTGATCCAGGAGTCTCCTATATCCTGCTAGCATCCATAGAACATCAGCAGGCTTGGACATAGAGTAAAATCTCAGACACATCACAGTCCTTGACAAACTTAACTCTGGATAACCACATTTCATATAAATAGCTGCTGTGGACACAAAAGTCCTCTCAGTTACCTGGTTCAGTGTAAATGTGGTTGAGAAAAAGATACCTAAACAGGAAGCAAAATTGTGAAGAAGAGTTTATATAGTTGATTACTTTATAATAGCAAAACTCCATTACTTTTCCTGCTTCCTTTTATTGTCACTTTGCTATTGCAATATTCTAATACTGAACTGCCCACTCCTTTCTCCCTGCTAGGTAAATACTAACTAATTAAACAAGGTGCTTTGTTACCATCCCAGTGAAACCACTAACATTTTGCAGACTGTTCCAACTATTTATATCGGCTAGCTGTCAAACTAATGGGCACTTTTGCTTTTCTCTCTTCTGGCCTCTTTTTCTGCATCAATAACCCCTCTCTTTACATAATAACCCATTCCCAGTATGTAACTGTTGGTGTTTTAGAATATTATGTCTTTGATCTTTTAATTTCTCACTTTGCCCATTATCATTTTATCCCAAGATGTCAACAATTAAATCTGTATCTGTATCTATGTCTAAGTCTATATCTATACCTATATATTTATTCTGAGCTTCAGGTACAACTTTCTAATAAGAAATATTTATAGATTTTGAAATTATAAAACATTACTATTGGGCGGGCCACAGTGGCTCAGTGGGCAGAGTTCTCACCTGTCATGCCGGAGACCCGGGTTCGATTCTCAGTGCCTGCCCATGCAGGAAAAAACAAAAAAAAACAAAAAAACATTACTATTCACTCCATATGACTTATTAAAGTAACAAATCCATTGAACCTAAGTGTTACTATCTATATAATGGGTATAGTTATAATATTTTAGGTAATTAGAAAATATTAATGTAAAGATCTTTATAAAAGTATCTAGTGCACATTAACTCCCCAGTAAAAAATGATGACTAGTTATCCTTCCACTCAGATCCTTCATCTGTAGTAGGGGAATATTCTTTTCTCTGCTCCTAAATTTCCTTTTTAGTGATAGTAACTGTCATCTACCAAAGGTATCATCTACCAAATGTATCAGACTAGAAACTCAACACCCACTATCACCTTCTTTTTTCTCATCTATCTCCCATTTCATCCACTGATTACCAAATTTTACTGTTACCTCAGAAATATATCTGGAATTTAAGCATCACTGTCCATTCCCTCTTCTCCTGCTTGAATACCACTTTTCCCCCTTACTTACAAGCCTCCAATCTCTTTCCATTCAATCAGTTGTTCACACAACAGAGTTTTGATCTAAGTTGCAAAGCTTCTATGCTTTCAGGATCTAGTCCAAATTCAGGAAATGGTCCAATATCCAGAGCAAATGCACGAGGCATTTAAAGATCATACCAAGCCTTCTTTCTGTGTAGCCTCATCTCACACTGCCACTCATCCCTCATGCATTTTTCTACCATTACCCACCTCTCTCTCTCTCTCTCTCTCTCTCTCTCTCTCTCTCTCTCTCTCTCTCTCTCTCTCCCCCTCCCTCCCCTAGCTCTCTCTTCTATGCATTGGTATTTATAGTCT